>NC_060077.1:92367578-92440078 GCF_922984935.1 Meles meles | reverse complement strand
TAAATCTAATATGATGTACATTTAACAAAATTACATCTACGAAACCTCAATATATGTTCTCTATTATTCATACATAATAAAAATGTTAAACGAGAGCTCAGTGTCTGTCAAGAAATGACAAAAGCCAGATAGCAAAGAACTAACTAAGGCCACTGCTTAACTTTCAGAAAACCTCACGTGCTTTACAACTTGCTTTATGAAAATAAGTTCATGTGCTGGTATGTCAGCAAGAACCTGTAATATTAGCAAGTGAAGCATCCCTATAAAGATTCCCACCTACTCTTCAATGGGGGTGCTTCCCGGAGCTACACAAATTCTGAGTCTCAAATACTGTACATTATTGGCCTTCATGCCCCAAGTCCATAAGGACGACATCAGTCCAAGAGATCCAGCTCTCCTTGGGGCCTTCGGGAAACTTCTCCCAAGGCCTCTCCAGGACAGAACCTGAGTGAAGGCCTGCTGCTCTGCTCTGCTCTGCCATGTGGAACCAAGAAGGGAAGGCATCGGTGTGCTCTAGATGTCCTTCAGAATGACCTGATCACCCACAATACCCAAAACACTGTTTTAAGACAGGGGAGACGAAGAGGAAAAGTCAGATCTGGCTCTCAAGAAAATCACAGGCTACTAAGGGAGAAAAATCACTCCCAAAAGTAACCTCAATGCCATATTTTTTTTAAAAAGGTAAATGCCATCCTAAATTGAAAAGCAGCAGCAATTAAAGGGAGGAGGCAGATGAAAGAAGATTCCCAGGGGTGGTATTTAATTTACATGTTAAAAGACAGGACAAATGGACAGAGAGAGGTGGCAGAGACAGAGTGCTTATCCAGGGTCCCAGCATGGGAAACACCCCAGGAGGACTCTGATCCCGGGCCACTCTCCTGGGTTTCCTAGGAAAAGGGTGACGCCCTGTGACCTACATTAGCTTGGATCAAATGGTATTGTTGGTGCTTTTCTATCCCCACACAGTGGTCTTCCATGAGAAACTTCTTAACTGGATTTATGATATATTACAAAGAGGTCTGTTTGGTAAAAACTTGGTAGTCTCCTCTTTTATCATGAAGACAGTTTTCTTGTAGGTCAGCTGAAGGACACAAAAGACGAGTACCAAACAGTCCTGTAAAGGTTATAACCCAACGGGGTAAACGAGAAAAGGCGCTTGCTTGACCTTGTACAGCACACAGTGGTGTTCTACACATAATTTTGGACCAACTGGGTCAAACTAATGAACTCATGATTAAGAGTTCCGTTCTTGACTCAATCTCCCCAGACTCCGAGTGAGAATGGGAGATCGGGGTGTTATAGCCAGAGGGGACACGCTGGCCGCCACGAGCTCCCAGCTCTCATGCCATCTGGTCCCCTCACCTTCCTGAGCATCTCTGATTATTCTACCAAGTGCGAGTGTTTCAAACATACAGAAGATGACATCACTGCCTACCGACCACCTAGATGTAGGAATCACATCCGTGTTTCCCATATTTGTTTCAGCAACTTTCTTTGGTATTCTAAAGTTCTTAACTTTATGAATCTTACACATTTATAAATTAAAATTTTTAAAAAATGATAGGAAATGACAGGCCATAGCAGAGGAATAACTGTCCTGTGCAGAAAGCCATCTCCGGGGGTAGAGTAGGTGGGACTCAACACCGCTTCCAGGTCTTACCTAATCTGGCTACTTTATAATATTTACTAGAAAGTTCAGACTGCCAAGTAGGACTCTCAGACCTGTACTGAGAAAGGGCATTTTGTTACCCGCTCTTTCCTCAGGCTTCACTGGATGTTTCTACCAGATATAAAGTGATCTTAAAGGGTTTCAAATGGTGGTGGGGGGGAGGGGTAAGTCACAAGCCAAAGAAATCAAAATGATACCAGAGTTCTCAAAAGCAGGAATTAGAGGACAATATAGCAATGATTTGTACATTTTGAGGGAAACGATTTTAAACAGAGCACATTACAGGCCAACACCTGTACCAGTTCCTACCAAGAGATGTCATTAGAAAGTTCCTGGTTTCCAGGGATGGAGATGTCGGACTTTCTTGAATAGAGCCCTTTTTCATGTTGATAACTCCGATACGAAAGTCAGTTAAGAGTGTAAATTTGTACGGCTTCCCCAGTTAAATTCTAAGCATTTTCCAATATATTCCTAGCAGGTTACAGTCCTACGTGCTGTCTTCTCGTCAGCATCCCCTCCACACATGGCATGGCTCTGGGCCCTTGCTTGGTCTCCCTGCTGAATCTGGTGGGGAACCTGTCTTCTCTGAATCACTCATGACACGATTTGTAGTAACACAGCCAAGACTAAATAAGATTTTTGAAGTGAGTATACTAAAGATCCACATTGTTAGGTATATAACAAAACTATAAATTCTCATAGGGGTGTCAGTAGGCATTACGTACAAAGTAAAACTCAAGAACTGGTAGGGAGCCGAATTATACAATTAATACCATTATCTTAACAGGTGCTTCTGCCTTACTGAAACTGTTACAACGGCCTGTTTTGAGTGCCTAAAGGGCAGACACGTTATGTCAAAATACATTGACTTCTATTTTGAGTTGTGTCCTTAACTTCATCTGTCCTTATTACTATAGAAGGTGAGCATCCTAACGGGAGGTTCTATACTCCTCTTCCTCGAAGTATATTTTTAAATGTTATTTGTAAGTACTTTAAACCCAATTAGGTGGATTACTGACTCAATTTATTAGCAACTTAACAAAAAATCTGCAGACATCCCTCTTACATATGAAGATAAGGATACCTTGACACTTTGGTGCTTTACTGCTTTATAATTTTTTAAATACAGTAAGCCGTGTCACCAGTATATTGCTGTGTTCTTTTCCAACCTCTCCTATTCAGGATAATTTAGGATAAAATCACATAGCAAGGCTTTTTAAAGCTAGAGACCTCCCTACCTCTCTTCCAGAAAGCCCAGTCTAGGTATACAGAACTAGGAAACGCCAGCACAAGCTCGGGCATGGAAAACAATGATCTCCAACAAAATATACACAGTCTTAAATAGCCATCCTCTGTGGAATAAATATTGGGTTCAATCACAAAATGAGATAGCTGAATGTAGGAAAAAGGCATCAACTAGGGCTACTTTTATCAGCAATCTCAAAAAGGTAACTATTAAAACAAACCAAGTCTGGTTCAGAACTGTACTATTTATGTAACATTTCCATAAAAGGAAAGGCATTAAATACAAACGTATGAAGTCCACATGCAAAAGCACACACGACACCAAGTCTCTGAGAAGGGGGGTCACGGCACGCCCGTGAGGACAGTGTTTCACTCTGCTGCTACCATTTTGTTGTTTCCGAAAGAGAAGGAATCCAAAGTCAATGTGGCCGTATGTAAACAGCTTCCCCAACGCTTTCATTATTTTTGAAACTTTCCACAAGTCAAAAATGAGTATTTTCATTAAACAATCAAACAGTCTTTTTTACCTTCCCTACATGACTCCTTGGGCCAGTCTTGTCAAGTTAATAAACCACACAAATTTACGTCTGCAAAAACTGAAAAGCACCGAGCAGGGTCTGGTGTGCTACAGATACAATCTCAATAAAGAGTAAGCTAAATTTTGTCACAATATTAACAAATCATGCAGTTATTATCTTTCAAAACTGTGAAACAAAGGTGTTGACTGATTCAAAACTCTCCCCTGTGCAGCCAACTGAGGCTGCGAGCACGGGCAGGCCCACAGCCAGGCGGCGCTGGTCTCTACGGGGGAACACGGAACCCTGAACTCAGGGCCAGGTGTGCGGGGTCCCCCCCAAAATGGATTTGTCTCCACAATTCCTCAGTTACTCAAATACTACCAATGCCCAGGCAGTTTCTTGGGAATGAAAGCCTCTTTTAAAATGATTTTTATTTTGTCATGCTATGGTAACACACTAAGAGATGAAATGAAAACAGGGAATGACAGCCCCTCGGCACAGCAGGGGCACCACAGAATTCTGCTGAGCCGCAAACTTAACGGCAAACAATCACTTTCTTGAACAAAGAAGCACATGAAAGGCATCTCAGACAACCACGGCAGAGCAACTACGACGCTCAGTTAATTCAGGTGAGCACCTAATGCTGGGAAAGGATCCCAAAGGGTAACAGCAAAACGACCAAGTTCAGGACATTCGGCTGTGCCATCCGGTGCAGGATCCGGGATGCCGGAACTAAGAGACACCCGACCGCTGCCGGCCCGGGACCACCAGAGCAGAAATACCCAATGCCGCTCTCAGACAGGCCCATGCGCGACAGTCGCTAAACGCACATTAAGTACCCCCCGTGTCACCTCCCGGCAATGGGTGAAGATCTACTCAAGTCTCAAAGTATGACACACTGTTCAAATGAAATGCCCAACTTTAAACTGCATGGAAACAAATCAGTGTTTTCTCTGAACTGACTAATCCAAAAGGTATAGCGAGAGCTAAGTATATAGACGAGGACACTCAAGGTCCCTTACAGCATCTCCTTCCAAATAGTTGCGTGCGCGCGCGTGTGCACACAAAGTCCAAATAAAAACTCTTGACTCAGTGAATGAAGTTATGACCCAAAACCATAAATACTCCGTGATGCCACGAGCACTTGAATCAGGCTGGACTGGGAGCGTGGCCTGTTTCTGATTACATGTAACACATGAGCACGATTTACATCAAGAAGCCACTAAGAGCTAAGACTGGAAAGGCTTCATTTACCAAATTCAACTCTTCAGGCTCAAGTGTGGTTACAGAGGAAAGTTGCTCCCCCACACACCCCCTGCCCCTGGGCTTTTATACACCACAAGGCAGCCTGCTGCTGAAGCCAAGAGTCTTGAGTGCATTTTTGCCCTGAACAGGTGATAATTAGCCTAATTAACAGGATAGATCCTTGTTAACTAGTTGGAAAAGAAATTTAACCTCACTCACACCAAAGCCTGTCATTTTAAAACCTCTTAACATATCATTCAGATCCTAAAAGCTGTGAAATACCTTTTCTGGCTCTTTCAACCTAATCCAAAGGTTGAAAAGCTTTGTGTCAAAATTACTTCTGGGAGGAGCATTAAGCAGAATATTAATCCCAGGTTGCTTTAGTCTACTAAGAACCAAGAGAATGACTCATTCTAAAGAAAAACATTCAAGGATTATAAGGGCTATGCCCTCAAAGATTTGAATTCATCCTTCAACATCTCATTCCCATGAAATTTTTCTTTGTCAAAGAAACCATAAACTCCAGTCTACCCAAAACCATCCGGTGAAGTGCGGCTGGAGTTCTTCCCATTCCCCTGCATGCGCTGTATCCAGCGCTCACCAGCACAACAGTGTCTTCGTTCGGAGGCCTGGAGAGGCTCAGTGTAAAGCACAGTAAATATCTTCTCCGTGGTGGATCATCACGTGTGAAGCAACTACTCACCTCTGCCTCCACAGGACAGAAGCAGCGGCAGGCAGTGCATAAACAAAGGAGTGTGGCAGTGTTCCAATAAAACTTTCTTTACAAAAACACTTAGTGGGCCAGATCTGGCCTGCAGGTCATAGGGAGCCCAACCCTGGCATAGATGACAGAGGTCACATCCATCCCCAACCTATGTCCCAAAACACCCTGATCTACAGGGCAAAAGAACCCGAATTGAATGCTGCTGAAAACAAAGCTCCACTAAGTCTTTTTCTCAGGGTCTGAGAAGTTGGGTCAGTTCTGAAATAGTTTATGTTTCCTGCATGGCTCTAAAACACCAACATGAGAAGAACAGGTGGAAGGAATTATACCGCATATGAGACCCATTCCCTTCCCAGGCTACTCCCCCCTTTTCAAACTAACCCCTTTCAAGGGTTTTGCAGAGCTGGAGGGCCTGCGGAGTTGAAACAATTTTAACTAACCATAGAAGTCAAGTCCTGAAGAACAAGACATATATTAAATTGCCACAATCCTCTACTCTGGACTAAATGAAATTTTATTGCTTCAGGTTAGGGAAGAAAACACTGGATTTATGTAAGGAAGGTTAAAATAGCAGTTGCAAATAAAGGACTAATATTACTGTTTAAAGACCATACATAGAGAATTTAAGTCAGTGCCCTAATATAAGTATTTTGAGATAAACTGACAAAACGAATTTCAAACTCCATTTACAGCTTCATCACAAATGCTCTATTGTTAAGTCTTTGGACATTTACAACTCAGCCCTCACAATCTTCAGATTATAATCGTTCAGCTCCTTCCATAGCAACTGATCAATTAAAAAAAAAGAGTATGTGTTAGAACTCAGTGTGTGTCTACACTGACCCATGCTATGTTCGAACCTACTAATAAACAAAAGATATATATGCCTCTGCAAAAAGAACCTACGGGCCAGCGGTCAACACCAGTTTCAGCGAGATAATTAGAACACAAAAGCACTGCATTCTGCTGGGCTTTTTAAGGACCCTCTTTTAAGATGCTTTAAGAAAGCACTGGTGGCTACTGACTGAAATGGCCAGTAAGGCTTCCCGGAAGAGGCGGGGCCTGAGAGAACAGGGCAGGAATGTCAGCAGGCAAGACAAGCTCCCAGCTCCCAGCAGAGATGGGCAGAGGTGGCCAGGTGGGGTGAGCGCGAGCCAATCATCGGAGCCCCCACAGGTGGCAATCATCGGAGCCCCCACAGGTGGGCGGCGAGCATGGGGCTGGGAGGGGAGAAATGAAGTTGCAAATCCAGGCTGAGTCAGATGAAGATCCCCCAACAGCCAGAGAGAGGGTTTCGGCTTTGCGAGGACAAAAGGGAGTCATCAGCCTATTGTTTCTCTCTTTTCCTTTCCTATGTCTCTTCAGTGCTTGCTTTCCACAATTACTTGATTATAATTTCTAAGGGGGTAAATGTGTCTTTACACTCCACAAGTGCCCAGAACCTCTCAGAGGCAGGATATATGCATACAAGTCACAGATCTGTGCACGGCTGGGGGAAAAAAAACCTGCCATAATAACATCCTCATCTGAGACTTATGATGAGCTCACTTTTACGTCTGGCCAAGTAACATCGTCTTCCAAACAGCACGTTAGCGCTCGCAAAGACGGCTGTCCTTCAGGCTACGTACCTGCAGATGCTATGAAAATGTTAGCGAAGAGCTAAGAAACTCAGACGAGATCCATTTACACGTCAAAGGAGAAACCTTCTACTAAGTCTCCAGATGACAATCGCACCAGTTACTTGCTATATCAGAGTGAGCCGGCTAACAAACACGAACAGGACGGATTTAACCAGTAAGATCAAAAACAGGCTTACAAAAAGGAGAAAAGAACTAATGGAGAAAATCAGCTAAAAAATTAAAGTAATTTTCTTTTTAAAATTTTAATATATTGGGACGCCTGGGTGGTTCAGTTGGTTAAGCGGCCGCCTTCAGCTCAGGTCATGATCCCAGGATCCCGGGATCGAGTCCCGCATTGGGCTCTGTGCTTGGTGGGGAGCCTGCTTCTCTCTCTCGCTCTCCCTGCTTATGCCCTCTCTCTGTCTCTGTCAAATAAATAAATAAAATCTTTTTTTAAAAAAAAATTAATATATTAAAATTAGGGGAGCCTGGGTGGCTTGCCAGGTTGCACATTCGACACCTGGTTTTGGCTCAGGTCATGATCTCAGGGTCTTGGGATCAAGCCCCGTGTTGGGCTCAGTGCGGCACCTGCTTGAGATTCTCTCCCCCTCTCCCTTTGCCCCTCCTCTGGCTTGTTCACTCCCTCTCAAATTAATTAATTAAAATTAAACACAACTGATATATTAATGGCAGCCGAGTATGAACCAAAACTTCCGTCCCAATTCAGACAACCTGTCACAGTCCTAGTCAACAAAAAACTATGATCCATATAGAATTTATAAAAGTCACAATAAGGTCTTTATACTATGGTGATATTTATATTATGCTAAGAAAATGTTTCATTAACATGATTGTATGTAATTTTACGACAGATACGTGTTACAGAAAAAATCTCATACATCTCTATAAAATAAATCCCAATCCCCCTTTGCTAATAAAGCTGATAGTTTCATAGGAACAATATTGCTCGGATTCTTGTGTGTCACGGACTCAGAAATAATATTCGGGTTCAGATACTCATGGTGCTGGGGAAAGAGAATCTAGCGCCTGGCGCTGGACAGCCAGACTGAGGCTGAGCCTCAGTAGCGCCATGCAATCCTTATTCCTGGTGTGTGCTGGGGAAAGAGAATCTAGCGCCTGGCGCTGGACAGCCAGACTGAGGCTGAGCCTCAGTAGCGCCATGCAATCCTTATTCCTGGTGTGTGCTGGGGAAAGAGAATCTAGCGCCTGGCGCTGGACAGCCAGACTGAGGCTGAGCCTCAGTAGGGCCATGCAATCCTTATTCCTGGTGTGTGCCCACGTCAGTACTTCTAAAAATACTGGGCACAGGACATCTCTTCACTCTGCATCACAGTCAGATCACTGGTGTTCTGTATATAGTGAATCAAGAGAATTATCTGTAATTTCACAATGATTTAAACGGCACTGATAAAGCCATAGTTTCCTGCTTGGATTCCGTGCCAGCAAACCGTGCCAGCAATCCTCTCCAATAAAGACCTATCAGGGTACTTTAAAAAGAGTGATAGTTTTCTCAACAAAATTAATAAGCTGAAGACAACATGACTGATCCTCAGTAGTGCTTCGATAGACCTCTAACACAGGGACTGAAACCTGTTCATGCTGTACCGTTAGAACCAGTAATGACACCAGCGTGGTGTTTAACTCTCAGGACGTGTGCATTGTTTACAGTCAAGGGACAACAGACTCTCACTATGTATCCCAAACGACTTCATACTGGACCCAAATAAACAACAGATTAAATTGAAATGAACAAAATATTCCTTTCTACCAAACAAGTTAAAATTTATTTTTAATGTATGTACTACTAGTATTTTTTTTTCTTAAAAACTGTTCTTGTAATACTGGAACATGTTCCATAGACCCATGCATCTTATACACGCGGTAAGCTTAAGATTTATTCCAGAGGTCTTTATGTTTCTATTACGGAAACAATTTCTAGACATTTGAATATATTTTCCAGATTTAGAAAGGACTGTCCAAGCTGATGGTGACTGTGTGATTTGCTGGAGTGAGGAAAGGCAGCCTTTCCAAACTTGGGTATTTCATTGTCTTGGCCTTTGTCATCATCTCGGCCTTCTAGCATGTCAGGATGATCTAGGGAACCATTTGAGCTCAAGGTAAGATTAGCTAGAAGGGTTGAGATGTATTGCCCGGCAATCTCGGAGTTCAGTACAAAATTGACCCTTTCCGCGACCTCAGTCCGAAGAGCAGCAGTTACAGCACACTCTAGAGTAAATATCCTGGGGCATTTGTGCCCTGGGGCATCACCAAGACACAATGTGAGTTCGGCCGACGAACTCAACGTGGACCCTGTAGAGCCTGACACGGATCGCAGCTCGCTTTAAATCATCACATCCTAAAACTCAAATATATAGAAAGATCATGTTGTAAGGGATCTGATTTGTTCCTTTCTAAATCATAAGTTCAAGGGAAAGTGCTAAAATTAGATTAACATAAGAAACAAGTTTTTAAGGGTTTTGAAGTTACGTGATCTGACTGCAAGCAAACCGTTAACACTAGGAGGCCCCTCACCATTTCCTGCACAGGGCCACCACACAATGGGCGGGAGTCACCTGTAGTGACGCATGAGCAAAACCAGAGGGTGCGTGCATGTTCCGGGTCTCCAATGCAGGGCAAAGCAAATATGCTAGCTTCCTTCAACACGAAGGGCATCATTTATTCAAGAAATCGGATGTGTGCGGCTGCAGATTCTTTTCACAAAACAGATTTGTGAATTTCATCTACTTCTCAGATATCCTAAATGACTCTGGAAAGATAAGTTTGGATAGGCATCTATAAACGCTGTATATATAGATCACTTATGCTAATTTTTCAAATCTTCAACACCTCAAGACTATGTGGATTGCCATTATCATTTATTATATACCTTCCAGCATTCAAAATACCAGACTAAATTTCTTTTTCATATAATTAAAGTACATAAGCAAAACAACTGGAAGGATGTAGGTGATAAAATATATTTATACTTGGCATAGGGATAGTGTCAGGAGGCTAAAATACAGAATTAACTGAAGCTATCAAAATGAGGTTAACGACAAAAATGACTTTTCAGTTATGGGCTGGGAAAGAACAGAAATGAAAGACAAAGAGCTTGCTAATTTAGTTTACGATACAAACAAAACTGCACAGCACTTTATACCAATCTTTTTATTAAGATTTTTCGGAGTAAAATACATGGAAATAAAGTAAGAAAGTGCAAGAAGTTATTTCCAGTAAGGTAGTAACGAGGAGGCGCGGGCAGAGCAGAGAGGGTGTCACCAAGCCTCACGCAGGGCCAGCTGCTCCAGCAGAGTCCAGAGGATGGCAGCATTTGTGCAAAGGCACCCAGAAAGGAAGCCCCAAGAGTCCAGCATGCCCAGCAGCCAGCACCGCGGACATCCTGTGGTCTGTAACAAGCCTGGTGCGTCTGTGTCTTCACTAAGTATCGGAGTCCAGCCCAAGGGTGAGACTTGCCCTGCAGGTGTGCAGCAGCCCACGACCGACACATCAGCAGCAGGTGGAGGGCCCCACCCGCACCCCCATGACATGAGAATGGGACAGTTTTGTGATTTTCAGTAGTCACCCTTGATGTTTCCTCCTCACCTTCCCAAAGCCACAACATAGGGTCTGGTCTGTAGGTCTCCTTTCTGACCTCCACTCACTCCTTCGGTGACCTCTATTCTGACAACTTCCAAATTCCTACGTGCAGCTCAGATGTGTTCCGGGAGGTCTTATCTGTACTCAGTCATGCATGCGACATATCCCCTGGGATGGCCATAGGTGTCTCATGTCTCATGTGTCTAACTCTGGCTCCCGTCTACCAATGGAACCTGCTCTGACAGTGCTTTTGCCCATCTAGTTAATGACACCACTTCCACGTTCAGGCCAAAATCTCGGCATCATTCATTACTCTTTCTCTCATCCAACCTATCAGCACATCCTGTGGGCTGTGCTTTCCAGATATAGTGAGAGTCCGGAAACTTCCATCTGCCTCGACTGCCACCACCAGGGCTCAGCTGACCATCATCCCATCATGCAGGAGCATAACGAACACTGCTGATGTGCTTTCTGCTTCCGTTCACGCCTCCACCTTCCTGCCGTTCAGCTGCTCTCTGCAGACTACACACGGTGGTTCTTTAAAACCTCCACCAAGCCATGTCAGGCCTCTGCTCAAAACCCTCTTATCTTGCACAGAAGAAAAAAATCAAAGTCCTTGAGTAGTCCTCCAGAGTGTCCTGTGGCCTGAGCTCCCATGAGCTTCCCCTCCTGCGCCTTGCTCCCGGCACGCAGGCCCCTGCGACACTAGCCGTGCCCTGTGCACTTCTTCCGGTGGGACACTCTGCCTGAAATACTCACCGGGCTCAGCCCCTCCTGCCTCACCTGTCATCTTCTCTCCAAGGCTTTCCCTTGGCACCCCAGCATCCTCACCATGGCTCTCCCCTCTTTTATTTTACTATATCATCACTGTTTTAAAACTGGTATATATTTGACTTTTCATTTGGTTTACTGAGTTTCTCCCACACCAAAATGTAGTAGCTCAGGACAGCAGAATGCTGGCCTGCTTTATTTTCTGCTGTATTCCCAGGGCCCAATACACTGCTTGGTACATTAAATACTGCATAGCTATGTAATAACAGAAACCCAGGCAGTGCAGGGAAGGGAAGGGAAGACAGCAAAAAGAACAGAGAATGCTTGCTGGACCCCACAGCCTAAAACAAGCTGCTTTGACGCCTTACAGATCACAGGTGCTCCAACAATTACTGTACGGAAAGTTCTCCACTAAAACTGAGAACTAGGATAGGAACACATGAAAACAAAAGGTGAATAAACACGGATTCTCTATGTAAGCAGTAGGTACAGATGAATGGAGCATTCCACCAGCACATACATGTTGCGATTCACAAAACCCATGAGAGAGCTTGGCACTCCAGAGGAGATGCTAAAGACAGAACAGACATGGGTCATCATCTCCAAACCTCCTCATGGAACATACGGAGGTCTGTGTCGTACATCTCCAAACATCACTAACATCTTCCATAATCAGTACATTTACATCAATTACCGGGATCCACTATTCTTCAAAAGTAGCACGCAGTCGGCACTAAGGAACACACACAGAGTCACTGAGAAGCAGAAGAGGCAGAAGAAAGGTCCTGAGAATAAAGGCCCAGGTGAGAGATCATTAGGAAAATTTCCTCTGGGGAACAGCAAAAGCGAAAATATTAGCACATTTTAATTGCTACCAAGTAAACAAGTCCTCTGATTGAATTTTAACTTCTACCTGAGCTTAAGTAGATCTGACCTGGGACCCAGAAAGACAGAGCTGGCAACAGAGGGAAAGAGGTAACATTTTAGAATTCTAAGATCAAACCGAAGGGTAAAGCGTTCCAAAGTAGTTGATTGGAAAATTTGGGCAATTTTAACTTTGACAGGTAGTTAAAAACAATTAAACTTTGACTAATTGTGTGAAGTTCCTAGCATGGGCCGAAGAAGTAAATAATTAACACAGAGTGCCGTGGAAATGCACTTCACACTCGGGCACTCAATCAAGACAAAGATGACCTCAACTCGACAGAACCCGGGAGCGGGAATGCGATCATGCACTCACCGCGCACGGGAGTCAGCAGCACTGCTACGTGCATGTCTGTCCGTCCCTTCCATCGCTGCCGTGAGAATTCTTAGAAAGGCCTGTGGCCTCTCACACACGTCTGGCTACCTGGGCCAGGGCAAGGTGGCCTCGGTCTGGAGGCCCCACAGCCACACGTGCTGCCGTCAGCTCCACCTGGCGAGCAGCCAGCTTTCCTGGTGATGAAGTTACAGATCGCAGAATACTGTGGTTCAGTTCTGGGATTCCCTTTGTTTAAAGAATTAATACCATTTCAAATCGTTATTTATAATTAGCAAAGAAATGGCTTATTTGATAAAGCCAAACTGAAGATCTGAATGGAGATTTAAACAACCTAAATGATTCTTAGAGGAGTTTTAAAGGAACTTCTTTAATTTTTTTTTTAATTTTTTTTTTTTTTAATTTATTTGACAGAGAGAAATCACAACTAGCAGAGAGGCAGGCAGAGAGAGAGGAGGAAGCAGGCTCCCCGCGGAGCAGAGAGCCCGATGTGGGGCTCGATCCCAGGACCCTGGGATCATGACCTGAGCTGAAGGCAGAGGCTTTAACCCACTGAGCCACCCAGGTGCCCCTAAAGGAACTTCTTTAAACATTTAAACTGCTTCTCCAGGGAGTGAACTACCAATGATTAACACGATAAAAATGGAGATCTTTCAATCATGGAAAGGAGCTCTATTCTCACTGAATAAATACATGAAAACTGAATTCATCTTTAATGTCACAGAGTTAAAGGGACATTAAAGTCATAATTTGGACTGAAAAAAACTTTAATTTCTCTTCAAAAATAGGATTTAATTTACAGATTCTTAAATGTCCATATTAATGAAGATGTCACCATTCACAGTAAGCAAATAGTGAATAGGAGGTATTTTTAAAGTGAAAAAATGAAAGGGTATTGCACATAACACATACAAAAGTCAATGGGGTACACACACACAGACACACACACGCACAGAAATAAAGGCATCTTAACAAATCAAAGAAGATTCCTGTGGGACACAACTATTCAATAGTTATTGATATAGTAGGCTCCTTATTCCTAGAAACTATAATTAGACATGACGTATTTTACCTATTTTCCCAAGATGTAAAATAACCAAGCTAAATAGTTATTTCTGACCAGAAAATGCTGTCTGTTCTTTTTGCTGAAAGCAAACCCCTAGTAAATTCCTATTTATCTTCTTGCCAATCATGGAATAAATGACTGACACTAACTCAGCCTTATCTGGGCCTTATATCTGCAGCACATTCTGCTAAGTGATGTCATTGCTCCAGCAAACGAAAATAAGCAGATTATTATGGTGACTAGGAGCAAACTAAACATTTGGGTTTTTGCATGGACAGATTTACACACTGTCTGTCAGATAAAGCACAGTTTGCCTGCTGCTTACACAACAAGAATGTGCCTGACAGCTCCCTCCCAGGGTTAGTATCTGATTACATAAATAGGCCATTCCCCAACATTCCTGAAGACTGACAGTCTGTCTTAGTTTCAAGTGCAATTTCGGACTATCAGCTTTTCTGTCTTGCACACTAGGCTGATTAACATCAGAGCACTTCCTGGAGGTCCAATCAGGTTTTCTCACTGCCTGATTCTGGGCCATCTGAAATGTGGTGGACACAATGGATGGGAAAAAGACAACGTAAAAACTACTTCTGATGACTGCTCCTAAGGCATATACTGAAAGGTGAATCAGTTTAACAGACTTACGTGTCTGTGTCTGGATATCTGGAGCATCACCTTTGAAGCAACTCATAAGTATATAATGGATTCTTTAAAGTAAATACTTTTATTTCTGAAATTAAATATTTTGCATATCACATAAAACATTTACATATTATTATTTTACAGCTGCCATGTTTTTAATGAATATTTTTGTGTCATTCCATCAATGAACTGAAACACCAATGACTCATCATAGTCATATAAAATGAAAGCACTGAGCTGAACAAAATGTTTAAAAACTTATCTACCACTAATTAATATCTTTCCTATCCCAACATGACATCCAAAACAAAATTTACAGAATTAACACACCAGTGAATGAAGATACGTCCGAAAATGTGGCTTGAAATTTACTTTGGTGGCAGCAGATATGGTGGTAAAAAACAATTCTTGGTTAAATTGTGTCTGTAGAGATTTCAGGAACTTGCTGAAAATTAATAATTCTGTATTTTGGTAAGCTAAATAATAATAATAATAATAATAATAATAATAATAATAATACCATCACCATCACCACCAAAATTCTGCAGTTTACTAGAAGCTCAGTTATGAATGATCCTGGGTGAAACTTTATTAATTCCATAATTCACAAAAAATACAAGCATGAGGTTTTCATCCAAATGAAAACTGATTTCAAAGTGGTCTACTTGATCAAGACAGATGAATTTCCTTCTTATAAGGGAAAAAATTAGGCAGCAGTCATTTTTAAGGCAGTACTGAATATCTTAAGAGCTCCACTGTAAGGAAACCATTTGTTTCGTAATTGTTTTCCTTGGCCTCACACTATTTGGGAGCTGTTGCTAGAGAAAAAATTCAAGCATTTCCACTACTAATATATTAATTAGGCAAATGTCTCCTGAGCATCCACTATGGGCCAGATCCTAGCCTGTGTTCTGGAAACACAAAGATAAATAGGACACAGGCCTCTATCCTCAAGGTACATAAAATCTGATAAGAAAGAGAAGCAAGCAAACACATAAATTATATTTCAAAGCAGTAATTTATCTTTTTACGGATAAATGTATTTTTTAGAATTCAAATGGCCATCTTCTCCAGTGTTAAACAGCTCTCATTCTCCGGATGGTGATCTGCACAAACTCACGCTGCACTTTTCTATTGAAAAGAGTCTCTCTTCCTCCTAGATCATTCTTCTGCTTTCTTACACAAAGCCATCTCAAGTTAAATTAATGATTTTATGAACACAGAGCTGAGCATTACAAACACAGAAAAATCTGCTTATAATTACAAAAATGACCCACACTCTCCTCTTCCCCATCAGAATGGCTCTACATTTGCTTTTTACACTCTTACACATTAAATACTAACATTTAGCTTAAAATGTCTTATTGCCTAATACTAAATGTATTTCGTCTTTTCCATTTGTTTCTTGACACCAACACTACTGAGCTGCCATAGAAACAGTTTTGGGAATCACAAAGGGTGAGGATGCTTACAATGGTAAACAATCAGAAGTCATAAACACGATATTGTCTCCAGTAATTCCAGCTATAACTTTCAAACATTCATACCCAGACAAACCAGATGAAATATGCGGCTTCAGGTCAGCTCTGATGGATCCCTCAGAAATATCAACATTATTGCTTTTATTTTATTATGTACCACACTTCATAACTGTACACTGCAGAGTACAATAAAAACCCCGCTACCCAGCTTGACTACTTATTAAACAGGTCAAAAGTTACTATAACAAATACCTTGTCCTACTCGGGGTCCATTAATAACGTATCTTGTTGCTGCTCAGATAAGGAAATTTTTTTTAAAAAGATAAAAAATAAGGCCCACAAAGGAGAAATGTAAACCAATTTGAAATCTTCTTTATATCTGATTTTCCTTCTCAGATTTCCTTTACAGGTCCATAGTTATCTACTGGATCTTTAATTGCAAGCATATGCCCAACAACTTTGAAATAAGGAATCAAGAAACAACGTGACTGTGGGCTTTCAGAGGGGAAGGGCACCAACAGAGCCCAGACTGGCCTGGAGGTAGGATGTGGGGTCCGTGGTGCCTGTCTCTCAAAGGCTGGGTCCGCTTACAGTGACGTGCATTTATGAAGGGAGGTCTAAATATAAAGGACACTGAAAAACCAACCATTATTTTTTCAGGACAGGTGGTATGGCCACCTCTGCTGGACAAGGCCGAGGCTTTCCAGAGATAAAAACCGGCAGCGTTTGAAGCTGACCACTGCAATAACAAAGCAGTAAACAATACGTGACAGGAAATTAAAAAGCAAACAAAAAAGCTAATGATGTTTAAGGTGTCCTGTGAAAGGGGTGTGGGTGTGTGTGTGCGTGCGTGTGTGTACACACAGGAGCAAACAATGGGAATGAATTCTTTCAAGTCAAGGAACACACTTCTGGACAGCCGGGTGATAAAACATGGGAATTTTTCACTATTTCTGTGACCTGGAGGAAGGGAGGGAAGGAGGAAGGGAGAGAAAGAGGGCTGCTGGGAGGAAGGGAGGGAGGGAAGAACAACCAGCCAGCCAGCACCACAGTTCCAAGACAAGGGGTGCACACGCGGAGACATCATAAAAGGTATTGGCCATCGACGTAAAATATGAGTGAATACAATCAGGCAGCAAAGCTGTACGGACGAAGGACTCAAGCACTCAGTGGCTTATTAATTTTCACAAAACATAAACTACTTTATGAACTTACAATTTTTATACAAACCGAAGTCTGACATTTACTATAAAACAAATTCACAGTCTTAGAAGTATTTGGGTAAGAACTTCTACTAATTTTTTTGACCTAATGACTGAATTTGTTGCCCATCTGCTATCACAGCAATCAAGGGAATTAAAGGGAAACACATGACAAGTTGGAGATTTCACCAGTGCCCAGCACCTAACAGGTGCTCAGTACACCGACGGAATTGAAAGTACTGATTTTTGTCATTAGTTTGGTATATCAGGAAGTGAAATATACACAACACACTTGTAAACATTTCTGAGAAATATGGAATAAGCCTCAAGAATTACTATAGTTGAGAGGTGTGACTTTTCGTTAAAAACTAGCAGAAGAGAACAACGTGTTCGTCAATCACATTAATCAGCAGTGTCGCAGGCCATCTGAAACACGTCGAATATTAGCATCTGATGCGTCTCCGAACAGGCACTGCGACGGGTGTACACGAAACGCTGTAATTGGTTTAAATCGGCCTGACCCATCTGTCTTTAATACTCTTATTACAAGGCAGTAACCAGAGAACTATTAGCGCTGCAGTATAAGCTGTAAGATCTTTACCCGTTCTTAAATCATTTAAAAATAATGAGAGCTTTAGCCTTTATCTAATTAACGAGTGCCTTCTTTGAATTAGAAAAACTGTATCATTTAGCCCACGGTTGTTTAGTAAATTGGCTTGGCGGCACGCAAGCTAATGCGGGGTAGCACTTCCAGTGTCTTGTTCCTGGCTTCTTATTACTTGAATTATAATTCAATGATCACCTTAGATCATGGGCTATTCATAAATCAGAAGCCTGACATCAGATGAAAAATTGTATTAATATATGAAACTTATTATATAGTACAAACTGCTCTCTTGATAAATTACATTGTTCAAACTTGACAATGATTGCATTTAAAACATTATTCCTGTTTGCTGTTTTACAGACTGAAACCTCTTCATGAAAAATTTACAATGCTCCTCTGTGTTTTGGAGTCAGAGGGCAATAGTGGCAAATGGCAGACAGAAACCATACTTCAGATTTGCTGGCAGCTGCAGAGGACAGAAAACACTTCGAAGGATAGGGCGGAAAACCCTCAGCTGCATTCCCCCGATCTCCATTCCTGGCTTTATGAAGATACTAATTGTCCTCACCAGCAGAAGCACAGTAAATAATAAAATTTTAATTTCAGCTTACTGGATTGCTTTCTTCTCCTATATAGGTGTTTCAGAGAAATTTATAGTCATAAATGTTTCACAGAAATTTATAGCATGAGAGGAAAAAATAAAGGGGCAAACCCATGAAGTTTAATTTGAATTGAGGCCGGGCTCCTTAGATGATGCGTTATGACAAATGCTTTTCGCCAAGGCTGACTGGGTAACTCAAGCTGTAGTTCCATATTATTTACATTAATTACATGAAGGCGGCTTTGTTAATGGTACATTCTGGTGTGGGTCGCAGCATGATATGCTAATGATCTAAGAAAAATCTGCATCTCCAATATTTATGATAATTTGTAATAGGAAATCGGGTTGCTTTTATTTCTTTCTCCTCACTAGAATAAAAAAAGTCAGTACACCACAATTTTATTCAGAGAAGAAAGGGAAAAGTTCTAATCGCCAAGACATTTAAGTGTTATAAACAAAAGAGAAGACTCTTATTGTTAGGGGCGTTGTCATAGCCCATGACAAAGTGATAATGTGGCAGTTCAGTGTGAGGTGTGTATCAAGCGAGATTGAACAGAGAAAGCAGAAATGTAAAGTACAACTTCCATCACCAAATTATCTCCTGTTATTATGTGTTCCCGCCCTCCCTCCTCACAGCTACCCTCAACAAGAAAGAAGATAAGCTTCAGATAAACACAGTTAATTTACACTAAGGTGCATTCATTACATGGAAGGCTATTATGCTAGAAGATATTTGATATTTTTATAAAATCCATTACACCTTTTGAGAAACTTATGGTCAGATTGTATAATCCCTGAAGAATTAAAAAGAGAAAAATATAATGGTTTATATATATTAAATATCAGCATATTTAATCCATTGTTATTCTTATAAATTATGTCTAAACTTATAAAATGTTAAAAATAACAGTAATTTTTGCCATTATGGCTTTGGGGAGTACCTAAGAGACAGGACTGATCAAAAAATAAAATATCATATGATCAAAAGACAAAGATTTTGTGTTTATTAATGTTTAACTCTACCTATATTTTCCAAAGACCAGAACAATTTTAAACAGATATCTTGTTTTAATATTTAGGAGTCAACAAGCATCAATAAACCTCAGTTATTTTTGGCATGATACAATTATGTACTTTCAAATTAATAAGGTCCTCTTGGGAGCAAAAGTTCCTATATAAATATATCCTATTAAAGAGAATAGAAAAACAAAAAATCTTAGGAAAAACCTATAGATAAGATGCTTTTGCAGATGTTTTGTACTAAAACTAGAGCCCAAATTCTTATGTAGCAGTGTGCTTAAACACAAGTTATTAGTATGTTCGGTTTTTTAAATCATATTTAAATATAGTAACAGCTTAAGCTTTTAAGATGATACGTAATTTTTTTAAACAGGTAATTAGACTTTCTAAAAACCAGACATTGGAAACAATACTGAGAATATTTCTCTAATTTATAAACTGTGAGTACAGGGTTTAGACAGTCTATGTTCAATATGATTAAGAGAACTTGGGATAGTGATCATCTCTGGAGAAAGGAAAAGGATATAATCACAGAAGACTTCAAAGGTAATGGTTACGTTCTAGGTCTTAAGGTACATGGGAGTTATATGGGTGATGGTATCCATCACGACTCTTGGCACACCAGGACATGCAAGCACAATACACACACACACTGCATATATGTTTACATGTAGTAGATAAACATATGTGGGTGTAGCATGCCTATATATAGTGTGAGATACAAAGTATATATAGTGTCAGATACAAAGTACATATAGTGTGAGATACGAAGTATATATAGTATCAAGAACAATGATATATATACATATGTGTGTGTATATATACTATCATCAAAAGAATAAAATTGAGGAAAACAAAATCTGAATAAAAACTTTTAATAGAGGAGAGAGTACTTCTCAAAATTTTCATGGGCAAATTAATATATTCCTATGCCACAGTAACTCATAAAAGCTCAGAAATGGCACACGGCCTCCTAAGTGAATGCTTATATTATAGATACAAAACCGCAACAATGAAAAATAGTGTTCCTTACAAAATCATCAATACTTATTATAGCAGAAATATGAATTTGGTAAAGAAATCATTTATATAAGTAGCTCATCATATGCTAATTAGCAGAGACATTTCTTAGAGGAAGCATTGCAATAAAAAATTTTAGAATACCACATAATCTTAAAAATTACTTAGTCCAACACACTTATCTTAACTACTGACAAAACAAAACTAAGGGGTTTCATATCCTTAAGCTGCCAGGGAGTGTGACATCCGGTTCTCTTGCCCCTGCACGTAGGACTCTTAGTCATAAAACATAGCCTCCTGGACCCCTAATCCCAGGAGGCGGACAATTCTGGTTCAGGGCATTAAACCACTCAAGTTGATCCAGTAAAGAAGCCAGACAGACTGAGCTGGGCTGGGCTCACTCACTCGTCCACCAAACATTTACAGACCATCAAATAAATGACAGGTAATATTAAGAGATCTGGAAATTATATAATGAATAAATTCTGCCATGAAGCCATTAGAAATTGTCCAAGGGCTTCCCACTGATATTTGGATATCAGTGATTAATATAGATATCACTGATATTTGGATAACTCCTTACCACAATCTCAAAGACCTGAAATAATCTGGGCCTTGCTCACACCTCTCCAACGTAAACTATCACTAATTTCATGCTTTACCACATGTCAGCCACATCCGCCTTCTTACCATTCATAAAACTTGGAAGGTTAATGTCTTTATTTTTCGATGGGTCAGTGGGTAGGTGGTTGGGTGGGCGAACGGGTGGGTGGATGGATGAACACAAAGTCTAGGAGCGACACAGACATGTCAGCCAATAAGAACAACATGTGGTAAGATGCACGGTTTGGGAACTAAAAGAAAAAGACATGCTCTTAAAAAGTTTATACTTTAAGCTTAATGCTAAGATCGGAGGCCCATTAGGTTCTTTAAAACTTTTGAAAAAGATTAAAAATAAAAAAACCTATTTAAAAAAGTCTAGTTATGCTAAGGAGACAACTCTGGCCTGGATCTCAAGACCTCTCTGGTCACTTGGACACATCAGTTCAGAGGTCCAGGATCTGCTTCTTAATGACAAAATATAAGAATCACGTAATTGAATGCATAAGAAATAAAATCTCCTCCTAAGCACCTTGGTTCAATGAACAAAAGCTCCTCCATCTGTTAATTGGAAAACAGAAAGCTTTCTATGATTTACTCTATAAAACATGAAGGCCATAAAAGTATGCTCAGAAATCGGAGCATTTATGAATCGCCACAGACAACAGCTAGTGAGCTAGGAGCATTGATTGCAAACTCTGACAATTCAGATAGAGTAAGTCTTTATAGTCTATAGGGTATAAAACATGTGCAAGCTTTTGATACACTCTTTTCCTTTCCTAAGGACAAAAGTGAGCCTCCTCAGCAAGAACAAATACCAGTCAATACTATCTACACTTGGAAAATAATCACACCTTATTTTTCCCAGAAATTTGTATATAAGAAAAGTTGATCAGAAATTTGTATATAAGAAAAAACAGAAATCTTTTACATATTGCAAGATTCAGAACATTTTATTTTATTTTTTTTAAAGATTTTATTTATTTATTTGACAGGCAGAGATCACAGATAGGCAGAGAGACAGGCAGACAGGCAGGGAAGCAGGCTCCCCGCTGAGCAGAGAGCCCGACGCGGGGCTCGATCCCAGGACTCTGGGATCATGACCTGAGCCGAAGGCAGAGGCTTTAACCCACTGAGCCACCCAGGCGCCCCAAGATTCAAAACATTTTAATGACTGTATTTCAGATGTGAAATACTCCTATCATCACATAAATCAAGTACAATGCCACAAAACCTTTAAAAAAATTAACTGCAATTGATTTTTTATAAGGCATTGGTTATGACTTACAGCTTGTTCTTCAGAATAGATATCCCAGCTATTAGATTATATTCTGTAATTCAGACAAGCATGTAAGCCAAGTTCATGTCTTTCTCTGTCCTACTCCGAATCTAAGAATTTGACAGAGGGGATGCCTGGGTGGCTCAGTGGGTTAAGCCTCTGCCTTCAGGTCAGGTCATGGTCTCAGGATCCTGGGATCAAGCCCCGCATCAGGCTCTCTGCTCGGCAGGGAGTCTGCTTCCCTCCTCCCTGCCTGCCTCTCTGCCTACTTATGATCTCTCTGTCAAATAAATAAAATCTTTAAAAAAAAAGAATTCGACAGAGATTTCATACTGGAGAAAATTATATAAGTGAAATACTGTTTGATGTTTATCTATCATTTCTGAAACTCTGTATTAGGCAGTCTCACTAAATTAAGAGTTCAGGAGATTAAATTATAAACTAAGAAAAAAATATTCAGAAATAATAGCACTATATTCAATAGCCTAAATTAATATGAATTACAAAATAGTCTTCATTCTATTAATAATTCCAGATTTTGCTGCAGATTTAACTTAGAAATGTTAAAATTACCTTATTTTGATATACCTAGTTGTCAAAAGAAAAAACAACTATATATAATATTGCCTTCCCTCAAAAATTATATATGTTCTCTCATGACCTATTTAATTCAAGGCTAAAAATCTCAAAATGCATTCTGAAACCAAAGTAAAACCCAGAACAAGCGTGTGTGTGACGACCATTAGGCATACAGATACACAGATGAACACAAGAATTTTTTAATGCTAACAAACTGCTCTGGTTTTCCATTCCCTGACCCTCTGGGTACATATCCGTTCCTCTGCTGAAAGCGTGTGCTTCAAGGATGATGAGCAAGGACCCCATTCTGCAGCCACAGCGATGTGGCAGGCATGGGTCTAACGTGAGCGCATGGACATCTGTTACGGATCATCTTCTGCCCCTTCTTGATAGAATGCTCTAAATTTTGTTCTAGACGCCCTCACGTTTTTGACAACCTGTACAGCCAAAGATTTCAGCAAAATTTCCAAATTATTGCTGAGAGCACTTTGCAACGTTGTGTTCTGTATTGTTCACTCTTGCTGATTGTGTCCTAAATAATAAACTGTGGCCTCTGGCGATTTTTCTCAGAATGTTGATGATGAGAACCCATTCATCTAAATCTGCCGGCCAGTGGAATAAAATAAATCAAGAATTTCCCAAATATAACAATATTTGTGTTCAGGAGATAATTGATGGCTGCAGCTGCACTAATTAAAACCCATCTGAGTTTCATTAATCTTGGTCACCAGGACCAATTGCCATGCACCACACCTCGTGCAAAGCCTCGTGCCCTTGCGTTCGGGTCACACTCAGGTGGGCCTTACTCCTAAACTTCCCAGGCTGATATGAAATATTTCAGGTTGATATGTATAATAAGCATAATACATAAAATTAGGGGGCCATTTAGGACAGATCTCTAATTTCAGACTTTTTTTTTTTCTAATTGTCAAACTTTTAATCATGAAAAGAATGAATTAAATTTCTTCTATCAGGTAACATTTTTAGTATATCTATTTTCTCCTTGCTAAAAAAGAAAGAAATGTGTCAATAACGTATGGTTTAGGTAAATACCTCCAGGACTCGCCATACAGTCTGACGACGACTACAGTGCCTTACAGGTCACACTCGCCCAGCACACACCTCTCAGGGATACCTGCACAATCTACTTTCGAGAAAATACGACGTCTGAGTGACACTGCCACACACTGGGTTTGTAAAAATAATCATAAACATTTCTAAATGTAAATTTCTCTTCGAAATCTATCCTAGACGAGGAGCAGAGTTTTTCATGCAAACCAAAGAACATTATAAGCAATGGTTGACAGTCACATGGAATCCCTATCGTGGGAACTGTTCTTACTGACCTCTAAATTATTACCCAGAAATACAGTATGGATCCTAGTTACTAACTCTCTGCAGAAATATTCACTCAGAGTCTAAAGTGTGGTTTCAGATGCTCTCTGATGTAGGCGCTGATGACACGGCAATGGGCAAAACACACCAAGTCCCCACTCCCGTCCACAGGGTTTTGTCTAAGTGCGAGGAAGAGAGCATAACCGAATAAACATATAATGTGTCACAGGGCGGTAGGCGGCACAAAGCATGACCAGGCAGGGGACCTGGGATGGGGTGGGACTAGTTGAAGTCACGTGCTCAGGGAAGCCAGTTCTGACAGAACAAGGCAGGAGCAGACCTCCAGCAACTGAAGGTATCAGCCAATAAAGAGAATATGAATAATAAAGGTTTACGCTCAGGCATGGTTAGACATTTCATGAAGCCAAAATTTTCCCAGATTTCACACATTAGACTCAGGTCTCAGGTTCGTCAACCCTCAAGTGGGGTACAGGCTCTGGAATCCTGGCACGTGGCGGGTAAACTGGTTGTGGGGTGAGGGAGGGAACCGCGTGGCCAGAAAACAGACCAGTAGGAATTACAGCGGGATCTGGAACACCGACTTAAGAGTTGTGCAGTGGTTTCAGAAGTAACAAATCTGAAGAAGTCTACAAGAAACAAGTCAAAGGAAGACGGGAAACTGGGTAAAAATGAGATCTATCCTTGAAAGAGTAGGAACAGGGGCGCCTAGGTGGCTCAGTGGGTTAAGCCACTGCCTTCAGCTCAGGTCATCATCCTGGAGTTCTGGAATCGAGTTCCCTATCGGGCTTCCCCTGCTCTGTGGGGAGACTGGTTCTCCCTTTCCCTCTGCATCTTCCCCTGCTGCGTGCTCTCTCTTTCTGTGTCAAATAAATAAAATCTTAAAAAAAAGGTGGAGGGGGATATTTACAAAAATTCTTGGTAAGTTTTGACTTAAACATTTAAAAAATATGAATAAGATAGATTTGCAACTTTAGTAACTAAAAATACTACATATTGTGGTGATCATTTAAAAAAAAAAAACCTTACTAAAAAAGTTCTTTTATTCCAACAAAATACACTCTAACAAAGAAAACAACATACCATTTCACCTAATACCTATTCTATAGTTGTAAGATACTTTCAGGAATGTAGCTCTTTTTTTCTGTTAATTTTTTTTTCTCCATTTTATTTATTTTTTCAGTGTAACAGTATTCATTGTTTTTGCACAACACCCAATGCTCCATGCAAAACGTGCCCTCCCTACTACCCACCACCTGTTCCCCCAACCTCCCACCCCTGGACCCTTCAAAACCCTCAGGTTGTTTTTCAGAGTCCATAGTCTCTTATGGTTCGCCTCCCCTTCCAAATTTTTTTTTTTTTAATAAACATATAATGTATTTTTATCCCCAGGGGTACAGGTCTGTGAATCGCCAGGTTTACACACTTCACAGCACTCACGATAGCACATACTCTCCCCAATGTCCATAGCCACCTCCCCCTCTCCCAATTTTTCTGTTAATTTTAACATAATAAATAGTTGATGTCCAAAAGGTCTCCTGCTTTAATGATGAGCCTCTATAAAAACAAAACAAAAAAAAGACTCATTCATTAAAAAAATACACCCATAACAGTAAAAAAAAAATTTTGTTTTGATTGTTAGCTTACCTTACATGCACTGAAGGGAAACTAGACACCATACAATTCAATTTCAACATTCCCTGGCTTATGAACACACTGGTTCAAACGGCAGGTTCCATTCTTAGTACTTTCTCCAGAAATCAGCATCATCTCCCCAGGAAAACAGGCTAAACGCGCTCAGATCGCCCAGCACCTCCACAGCTGCTGGCGCAGCACCACCTACGTGGGATGTGCACTGCCTGAGCAGGTGCCCAGTAGCACTTAGGGCTCCGCTAGACTGAGGGAGGTCAGGGGCCTAGGGACCACGGCATGTCTGTTGTTCTGCTTGCGTGCTGCAGCGGAGGAAAAACCTGACTGCACTAAGTCTGACTGCTCCTAATGCCCCCCCCCACCCGGACAACTCCCCACCGGTCCCACCAACCCGCCACGTGCTTCCTCGTGTAGACAGTCTCAGAGACTTCCCACACATGGTCTCACTGACTCCCCACATGCCTCTGTAAGGTGGACACTTAGAGATGAACACTAGGACAAGAAAAACAAAAGAATGCATGTGAAGTCATACAAGTGTCACGGCAGGAATCCAACCGAAGTCACGTGTACTGTTAACCCATGTTTTGCCTCTTCATACAGAGTGTGGCAAATGATGCTGAATTTTCAAACTAGATTCTACTGTGTGCGAGTCTTCGTAGACCATCTAATATTCAAGCGCATGTAACAGAACAAAGGCCCAAGTTAGGAGAGGTGACCCGGCTTGGAGAGGGTAAACAAGGAAACAGACATCGGGTCTTCTAAATTGCCATCAGCGATCTCTCCGCCCCAATGCAGGAGACAGGGGCAGCACTCCGGTATGCGGAGTATGCAGTTTAGGAGGAGAGAGAAAAGAGGTCATCAGCCTTAGGGACAATGTTAGCTAGTGGCTCTCTAAAGATCACAGTTCAATGAACTGGAGATATATAGCGTAAAAATATAAAGTTCAGGTCCCCTTGAACAACATGTGTTTGAACTCCATGGGTCCACTGTTTTATAAATATAGCAGAGTACCATAAATGTCTTTTCTCTTATGACTTTCCTTTAAAAAAAGAAAAAAGGATTTATTTATTTGAGAGATGGGGAAGAAGAGAGATCCTAAGCAGACTTCCCACTGAGCATGGAGCCCAATTCAATCATGACCGAAAGCCAAAACCAAGACTTGAATACTTAACCCACTGAGCCACCCAGATGCCCCTTTTCCTTGTGATTTTCTTAATAACATTTTCTTTTCTCTGGCTCCCTTTATTGTAAGACACAGTATATAATATATATTAACACATAGAATATGTATTAACCAACTGTTCATATCACTGATAAGGTTCCAGTCAACGGTGGGCTACAACTAATAGTTAAGTTTTGGGGGAGTCAAAATTATACATGGCTGGCTTTTCAACTGTTCCGGGGGGGTTCAGTGCCCCTAAAATCACATTGTTGAGGGGTCAGCTATATTTTAATGAATTTATAGCTCTTTATTCTGTTACACTTTCCAATTTTCTAGCTTCTACAAAACCCAAAGCAGAGAATACAATGTTCATGGACAACTCATATTCAGCAGTTGAATTTGAGCTACTTTTGATGAAACTGAGCGCTCCGTATTTCCTGTTACAAAAGTATCTCATGCATATGCGCGCACACACACCATCTGAACAAAGCCTCCTGTGGGCTCCTTGTTTTCCATTCTATGCCAGAGAAAGAAACTTCCCTGTTTTATCCACAAAGTTCACATGACCAAAACCAACCAGCAGCACTGCAACATCTACTAGTGGTCACAGAAATGAGAAGTGTCCTAATCCACCAAAATCAATTTAAAACCCATTTACAAATGATGGTCACGAACGACACTTCCTTACAAAATAAGAGTGGCATCTGTTGTCTTTTCCAGACTCTCTGCGGCCACAACGAACCTAGAAGCGAGACACATGACTTTTCTTTCTTGCAGCTCAGGCTTATTTTTTTGTAAGTTCTTCTAAAACGTTCTAAGGTTTTGTGGTTTTGATGTTCGTCAAAGAATTTCAAAATTTTCTAATTAAGTATCACCTGCAAACGGCTGTCTTGTTTTTACTTCAAATAATTAATAAACTTCCTTTGTACATGAGAAAGTCATTATGTACCATGACAACCCACTGGTCAGTCCTTAATATTTTGCAATTCAAATCACTATTAAGCTTTCTTCCTGGTCTTCAGACCTGTTTCAACCAAACAGGTAACTTTAGAAAACAAGTTCTGTTTGTGAAAAATCCCATATGAGTTCAGGATTGTTATACTCTCGTGTATATACTGAAGCAAATGTATATTTCTAGAAACAAATGAATTTATGACTAGAAAAAGATACAGCACCTCTAAATTGAAGAGTTTCTTCCTTAAAAGTCTAGCTAAAAAAAAAGTCAAGTGCACATATAGAAAAAACCCTTAAGTGAGGGAGAAAAAGAAGTGTAACATGTTTTAAAAGATTGCCACTATAAGAGGATAAAAAGGGTCTGAGATGCAGAATGGGTTCCTTACCTCTTACTGCATTTTATAAATGTCATAAAATAAAGATGATTACTTTAAAGTAGAAAAAGAAACCTTTTTTTTTTTTCCTTAAATTAAGAGGTATCACACTGGGAGAATCCTTTCAATGACTAGAAAAAAATATGGCCGCACAATGCAATTTGCTGACAGCAGACATATACAATGCATGTTGTCACCTTTCTCCTTCATTAACCATACGACAAAGCTCTGTTCAAAGTACAAGGGGAGGCTACGGGAGGAGTTGTCTCCACCTGAATTTCTGTTGGCAGTTTCTTCCTCATGTTTGTCAAGACAGAAAGAAGGATTTTTTTTAAGTCTTTAGTTTAAGGAGAAAAAAGAAAAAAAAAAAAAACCCAAACCAATAGGATTTTCCATTCTTGGTGAAAGTCAGGGAAATCTGGAGACTCGGGACTTGTAAGCTTATGATTTATGAACTGAAATTAAGAAGTCAAAGATTACAGTTTTAAAGTAGGAAAAAGTCTTAAGAGTAAAAGATATGAGGCCAAGACTTTTTCAGCTAAAGCCTGAAAAGAAAAACACATCGAGGCTGATAGCAGAAAAAAAGGTGCGACAAAAACCACAGGCAACGCCAGACTTTTGATCTCTGTGAACTCTTGCCATGCACGCATGGATGCATGTACACACGTATGGATCATGTGTGCGTGTGTGTGCATGAATGCACATGCACGTGCGTGCACACAGGTATATACGTATCTGTGCGTGCACATATGCCTCTGTGAGTACCTGTGTGCACACAAGCATGCATACGTGTTTGCATGTGTGTACATACGGTCTGTGCACACGTGTGTGCACATGTGCATGTCTGTGTGTGTGTGTTGCACACATGTGTATGTATACAGATCTCCTTCAAATTCTTGTTCCTCAATGGTTATGCTAAAGGATTGTGGGCTAAATCATGGTTTTTTGGCTTGGGTTATTTTGCTTATTTTTTCCTAAGAAAGAATACAGAAAATTCAGTATAAATGTCATTTGACTTCAATTATAAAAGAAAATAATCAGTTTTTCAGTCCATAAAACCCAGATACCTCCTGAAAAAGCAACCTCGGAGGATCATTGTGAGAAAAGTGCAAGAGTTAGCTACACACAGAAAAACTTCATGTAAACCACTTCTGAAGACAAAATTATTTTCACATTTTCTAGAGGTACTCAATATTTAAAAGAAAATTTTGATGCCTTGTGGAGAGGCCTTAAGCACTACACACTGGCTTAGACTTTGTAAAAAAGGATTTATTACTGCCACGCCTACCACCATTTCATCTAAACTGGTGCCACGTTACGGTGTTAGTTATCACTATATATGAAATTATTGAAGACCAAGATTCTTTGTACAAATTCTTACCTTTTCCCCAAACTTGTAAGACGGCAACAGCCTTTTCTGAGATTCATTTTTACTCCTGATTCACTAGCATCTCTCAAAAATAAGTTCTAAGGATTTATGAAATTTAGATAACTTCCTAAACACCATAAATTATATATGACAGCCATGTGGATATGTATTTACTCAAATTTTCAAGGAATTTTTTTACTTCAATTTTGAGCAGTTACATTTACTCGTTCCTCCTATCTGGGACCTAATTTCTAAGTACATGGGCTTGTTCTCCTGTTTTAATAACCAACTTAAAAATCAGCTTGATAATACAACTACTTTAAGTTAATTTCATTAATTTTACCTCTCCCTTCATTTACAAATGAATTTGCTTATAATCTGGTACTACTTTTTTGTTTTTAATATACTTGTAAAAGGTTCTTAATTCAAGATAATACCTTCTGCAAGAATTAACTCAGGTTGTTTGTTTAAATTCAATCATTTTCTTGTAGAACTTCAATGTGTATTTCTGAATTTTCTTCAAATACTTTAGGATTCACATAAATTTCTAGTTATAATACCACAATGTCCTTTTGTTGTTGAAATGACTTAGAAATGCAGTAAAGTTATGAGCTAGAATTTTATTATTTTTTGAATGTCAGTGAAAACTAAACCAAAGGAGACAATTCAGAAATGAAAGGAATTAAATGAGAACACAAAGCGTTCTTCATTTCATAGGACTTGCTCCATCACTAATCCTTATTAGAATGAGCACAGAAAGGAAGCTACTCCCTTATCGTATAAAGAAAATTGTGATTTTTATAATGTGTTTCCAAATCAAGAAGCTGCAAAAACTAGTTCTGGCTCTCTCCTTGCTCCTAGTTTTGAGTAAAGACCCTCTTAGTAGCTGGTCTGGCAAATAATGAGTTGGTTGGTCTCACACACGTGCACAACAGCACACACCCGACAAGCACCACTCTCATTTCACAGCTCTTCGATTTTTTTCAATTATTAGAAAATTTGAAGTTACAAGGAGGAGAGTTCAGGTTGACTAAAATTAAGCAAACACTCTCCACTCTTTCGGGGATCTCTTTTGCCCTTCTTGTTGTCTTCCGAGCCTGGCCCCCTGAAGGCAGCAGAGCGTCCTGTTCTCTTTATATGGGTCACAGATGGCCCGAGCCACATGCTTTCCTCCAGAATCATCAATCAGCATCACTTGGCTTTTCTTCTTTCTGGTATTTCACTTTCAGACCTTGCCCTTCAATCATTCGTTGTGTGACTATGTGCCCTCTGCCTCTTCTTCGTCGGCTCTCCCCGCGATTTATTTAGGGCAGACCATCAAGGGTTGGTTTAACTCTGTGTATCTTTTACTGGCTAACTTTCAAAACTGCACCTTCTGGGCCCTTTCGGATCCCTTACAAATGAGGACCTTAAAAAACCATCTCCTTATTTTTTTTTCTCATACTACTTTCCCATTGTGACAATTCTAAACACAGGACTCTATATCTGTCATTTTAAACACTTACATTTTCAAAAATTGAAAATTTTTGAAAAATCGTTAGATTTTGTTTTCAGTGTTTCTTATAAAAGATCCTACCACTGCTTCACATATGTGTAACATAACAGGTCTTTTTGAAGCGTATGTTGACTATAAGCCATAAGGTAACATACAATTCCAAAAGCCGTTATAAGATAAACACAGAGATAAATAACACATCATCCAAATGAATTTCGTCACTCCTCATAAACACTTTGTGTGTTAATGAGCACATGCTACGTGAAGGAAGGAGAACAAGCAATCGGCTGTGCCTTTAGGAACCTGGGGTCCAGAGAGACACTGCCTTCCCCGGCAGAGGGTGACACTCTGGCACGGGCGCACCTGGTACTCAGGAGAACTCGGCACCTGGAGGGGCACTTCCTCCGTCTGTGGAAACTCAGGGAAGGCTTCTGAGAAGCACGGCTGGAAGATGAGCAGAATGGAGGCAGGCAAGAAGCTGGGCGAAAGCAAGGCACGGTCAGGGAGATGGAAGGAATTTAGCACAACCGGCCGTAGCCAACAGCGAGAGGACAAACACAGTAATAAAAGGGAAGAGGAAGAGGTAAGGAGGTCAGACCACAAAAGCTCTTTAGATCAGCACTTGAGTTGAGATCAACTTGAGTTGAGAGGTTAATTAAGACTGCAACCATTTAAAGTTCATTTTCCTGAAATCTGATACCTCTATCTGTATATTTAATACCTTACAAATCTTTTCTGAACTGTATTTAATATTTGAGCTAAACGGTATATTGGACAAAAGACAAAATTAGCATTTTTGTCGGGCAATTATTGAGGCGATGTTACATTTACCATTTGAGGTATTATGAATAAACTCAAAAGGGAAAACAAAGCTTATCCCTTCAAGGAGCTGCTGTTACCCTATAAGGTGAAATCCGTACATTCATTCATAAATTTAACACTTGTTAAACTGTTCTAGCACAGATCCAGGCAATGGAAAAAGGAAAAAAAAAGATGTAAGCAAGATTTTGGGATTCTTTGAGCATAATCTCATTCCCTCCATTGCAGATACAAAGACTGTGAGTAAACCACAGTATCAAATAAAATCAGATTTTGTAGTTACGTGCATTTGAAGAGTGTGGACAACAGAATTCCTTCACTGGGCTGCTCTAGTCTGTAAAACACTTCTAATTATTACTTTTAAACAAACAAAAAGTGAAGATGGATGGGTATGGTGTACTTTCATTAATTTTGTTATCAAATATCTGTCCCTATAAAAAATTAATTTTTAACCTCAAGTAGTTTTGATCTGATAAATTAAAGTTGATCAAAAGACACAGAGTTTACAATTAATATTTATTTATGTTTATTGGGCTCTTTGGCTTACTTCAGTAGAGGGTGAGTTTCTAATGAAGATGAAGCAGCAAATGCTCAAAAAATGGTAATTAAATTACTAGAAAAACAAAAATATTATAACACACAGATGCCTGATACAGTCATCCATCAACAGGTTACTTTTTTAAGCATCACCCGCTACGGCTCAGTTTCACAGACAGATGGGAGAAGCATTTTCTTATCCAAGGACCCATGAAGACTTGGTATGACATGGCACAAGTAAAGAATAAAAAGAATAATTTATGTAAAGTAAGCAAACATTTGTTTAACTGACGCATTCAACAAGTCAAAGTAAATGGAAAAAAATCACACTAAAAAAAAAATCACTAGGGAAATGTTCAGCGGTCTAAAAATGGTCACTGTTTTTCCAAAGATAGCCGAATGACAGAAACAGGAACAACACAGTACAGAGGGAGACTGCTGGAAGGGCCGATATGAACAGTGTCAATACTGCATGAAACATTGTAGATGATTATGAGGAAGATTTAAATGCATTAGTAAACGAGAATTTTAAAATCCTGGATGCAGTACTTTTTTTTCCATAAGCAAATATGAAATAATGTATTTCAAATATGAAATAGCACATGTAACAATGTTATAATGGAGTTTCAAAGAGGCTATAAATTTATGGGCCAATACAGAAAAAATGAAATTGGTTACTGAATTAGAGTCAAGGTACTTTTATTAGACACCTGTCATTTCTAAGACCGTTGCTAGGTGGTATAGGCAATTCAACAATGAATAAAATAATCTAAGATCTCAAAGAGCTGACAATTTAGTACATAATATAAAGAAGAAAAATCTTAACCAACTTTCTCAAAAAATACTAATGCCTCAATGTCTGAATGAAAACACAAAGATTAAAGAAATCTAATTCCTAAAACATTAGGTTATGAAGAATAAACATTATCAATTTTTTCTAAGATCTATAATAAAAAACTTTAATCCAAAGAGTACATTCTCATGATTAGAAAAACAACGTTTACAATTGTAGGACTGTAACCCTAGCAAAAGGGTATAAACTGAATCACGTGACAGTCTGAAGGACTCAGCTTCTACAGAACCTGATATTTTTAAGGGACATGTTGGATACCTGAATCTAAAGGTGACCTAGAAGACTGCCTGTCCCTCATTTTCAGTGACTTTCATCACTAAAGTTCCCAAAAATCTATGCACTTGACCCAAATACATCAATGCCGCTTTAGGAAAAAACCTTCCCTTCTTTTTCAGTATCTAGTATAAGAGCCTTGAACTGATTCTAAAATTAACATCATTAGCCCTGACCTTTAAATTCATTTATTCACTGAGGGCCTTCTGCGCCTCAGGTACTGTTGCAGGCACTTGGGTGGACAAAGACAGTAAACAGGAAACACAAATACATAAATTATACTGTTACATAATTACTATTTCAAGCTACCAAAATGATGCCAACCGGTTCACAAACTCCTTAGACTTTCACATCAGCTTGCCTTGTCTGAGCTGGCTCCAGCCCATTACGACACGAGAAATGCAGCAAGAACGATCGAGACAGCACAGAGGCACGTAGGCAAGGCATGTCCGGCAAGGAGACCAGTCCACTGGAGCGGAGTGCAAGGAGAGAGGGTGGCAGGAAGGTCACGCTCACAGGTGACCACAGAAGTCTGACCACCCGCTATGGCTCTGAAAGAAATGAGGCAGGGCAGGGTGCTGTGCGAGAGAATGACGTATCCCGACTTTCCGCACCCATGTGTTTGCAAGCTGAGAACAGAACGCAGGAGGGAAGAAGGAATTAGTTAGGAAGACGTTAGAGTAATCCATGAGGTGATGGTATTCTGAGCCACGATCTTGGAAAGGAAGTGACGAGAAGGGATCACTCCCTGAATATATTGTGAATCCCACGGACAAGACGTGGGACGTGAGAGGGCACGGCCCAGGACGACTCCAGAGTGGACGGCTCACACACATGGAGGCAGAGTTTCCGCCTCCCAGGACAAAGAAGCTGACCATGGAGCCCTGGGGGAGGGGCTCGAAGCAGGGAGGAATCACTGTGTTTCCGTCCGTTAAACTGGAAACATCTATTGGACCCAGAAGTGAAAAGACAACATCACAGATGGAGATCCCAGTGTCCAGTTCAGGAGCTAGATCTGGGTGAAGAAACAAACTTGACTTGCTGGCCCACAAATGCTAATGTCAGTCGCCACTGGATGAGGTCTCTGGGGCAATGATACAGACACAGATGAGGCAAGGACCAAGGCCTGCACCCCCCTTTAACATCTAGGATCTGCAGAGAATGAACAGAAGCCACAAAACAGACCAGACCAGGACACATAAGGGACAAGAAAGACCAAGAAAGTAGAGTGTCCTAAAAGCCATGTGAAGAAGTACACAGAAGAAGAGTCCTCCCAAAGTCTTAGATTTTCGACTCCCCCGTGCAGCTCTACAATAAGAACATTGGTCGGGAATCTCAGATCCCTGCGTGCTGGAGTTTGCGCAGGCGGGCGGTCTCCGACTGAATAGTAAGCATCCACACAAAATTCAATGTTCATAAGATTCAACTTTGTCCAAAAACACTCTTTGCTTGCTTCCTCATTTATACAGTCTGTGGTGTTTTCTGTTTCCCATGTACTCGTGGCCTCCACGAGGACGTGCCACTGCCATTACCAACACCATTATCTCCTGCATCTTTCTGACTGCCCGATTTATGACTAATTCCCACGCTTTCCTGATAAAGGCTTCACAAATAATGTCTTTCGATACACATTCATAAACACATACAGAGTTTTTAGATATTTATGGTAGGGGTACCTATCTACACCGCCTAATCACTGGAAATATATTTCCCTACCGATAAGTCCGTTCTCTGCACCAAACTGGCAAGGCTCTAGTCCCCAGTCATTCAATCAAACATTAATCTGTGTGTTTCTGTGAAAGTATTTCGTAGAACTGGTAACATCTAAAACCAGCTGACTTAAAGTAAGGGACAATATTGTAGTGGACCCTTGAACAACCTGGGTCTGAGGTGCGTGGCTGCCCTGCTACCTGGATCTCTCAATCTCTGTAAATACAGTACAGTTCTGCAAACGTACTTTCTCTTCCTTACGACTGTCTTCAAAACATTTCCCGTCTTTACCTTACTTTATTGTGGGAACATAGTCTATGATACATAAAATACATGAAATATGTGTTAACTATTTAAACGTGAGCAGTTGGCAGTAAGACTTCGGGTCAACAGTAGGTTACTAACAGTTAAGTTCTGGGGGGGAGTCAAGAGTCATACGTGGATTTTCAGCCATGCGAGGGGTTGGTGGTCTTAACCCTGTACTGTTTAAAGGTCCACCGCACACCTATGCTGCTAGCTCTGTTTCTCAGGGAGAGCCCGGATGGATTCATGTATTCAATGGTAACAAGTGTTCCAATGGTAACTCTTCTAGCAATCTTGAATGGGCAATGGTGGCTGTTTTCCCTGCCAGTACAGAGGTGCCTGGGTGAAATGATCATGTACATGTATTAATAAAGTCCACTCTGCAATAACCCTGAATTACATTCATCAGCATGATCCAGAAGAAGACAAATATACCAAATCCATGATAAACTTTCCTGGTTATTTTCATCAGTTTTAATATGCTTCCCTAAGCATTAAAAACAACTGCTTTTAAAAAAAGAAAAACAAAATATAAGCTTTACTTATTTTCTCCTCCAAGTCCATTGTTAGAGAAAACAGTACAGTGACTAAAGACATCAGAAACAGAAACGCAGAACTCATGAACCACCTACAAATAATTAGTAACTTCCAGATAATCAAGAGTGGGGAAAAAAGGAGAGATTACTGCTGACATGAAATCATGGAAATTACAAATAAAAGCATCTAAGAAAAGATACACATTCTAAAATCAAAGTATCAGAAACAAAAAACGTCGTTTAAATCAAACAAATAACCCAACATGTACCTACTGACCCCCAGAGCAAGAAATGCCCATACTTATAAGGGACTGCGGAAAAAACTATCCTATCTACTCACTGCTTATCATCTACAGTAGTGCTGCCCACCAATTATTTTGAGTTAAAATAACTAGAACAAAGCAATGTAAAGCAACCTTTAATTAGATAAAACAAAGCACATCAATTTAAAAAAATGCTCCACTTTTGAGTAGCTGGTCATGAATGTGAAAACAATTAAGCTATAAATTACTTCCAGGAAAGAACTGTCAACATTGTTATTTAGGTTAGAATGCAAACATTAAAAAAGAAAAGACAGACAGATAGAACAAAGAAACAAAGAAAAACCACCACAGTGGCATGAAAGCAAATGTCCTGTAAGTAGCAAAGCTCCTAGAAGCTTCCCACACAGAGACAAGCTGAGGGGCAGCTGGGGAACCCCAACAGTTTCCAACAGAATGTGAGCTTCACAAGGCACTCAGGTCACAGACTACAACTGCAGAATCACCGCCTGAGATGTAAAGTGGCACTTTTTAATACGGCCACCCAGGCTTCTATCTTACACAAAATAACATTCTTGGGATGGCAGAGGGAATGAAGCATGGAAAGGGAGCGTGTATTTTTAAGGAGCACCTGGGAAGAGAGAGCAGAAGCAGGCCTGCATCTGTTTGAGTGTTTAGGGAGAACAGGGTTAGAAATCCAACAATTACAAAGAGAGCTGTCAATGAGAGTAATCACCTGGAGAAAAAGTACAGGGTATCGATGACTAGCAGTAGTGAAAAAACAGCACGGACAGCAAAAGAAGACGGGAACTCCCCCAAGAAACAGCAAAATTTACAGCAATGATCCAGGGAATTCCCAGACTTAGCTGTCCCTCCTTACCTGGGCAACTCCGTGGGGAAAGAAAGCGAATAGAAAGGCCAGAATAAACAAAGATGTCTATAAAATAATATAATAGTATAAATATATCTATAAAATATCAGGTATATAGTTGTATACCACTATAATGCTGAGACAGATTTTGTTAAAAGCCTTTTAAAAAGGAAGCCTTGAGTAAAATTTTCAAATTCTGTAAGGTCAAACAAGGATCTGAAGAATGATGACAAAAATACAAAGAGTAAAAATCTCAGAACTACAGTACAAGACTGAAATGAGCAGAGCCTTAGAGACTGTCCAGTCTCCACAAATGGCACGATGCAGTTTTAGTGACCATGACTAACTAAGGCAAAGTTCCAGTTCCAGGTACAGAGAGTCTTTCCTTGCAATGTTACTCTTAAGTTTACTCAGGATCTCATACAGTCAAAGAAGGGGCAAAGGGTCTAGTTAATTATTTAGTGCAAAAAAGCATGTGTGAGGAGATGGCTTTATGTCTGATTTTGGCAACAAATATGTTTGAAAATATAAATCTAACGTAATGCAATAAAACGGTAAGGTATGTTCTGCCTTCTAAAACTCCCTCCACACTAGCACAAACAGGGCTTTTAATAATACATAGCTTAAAGTGCACCTGAGCCTTTAAATCTGGACATGTTCCCAAGTGTAGAATTAACAGCTTCATGACAGAACTAGAAGAATACACTTGGTTCGCTTCACATAACATTTTTGTATTTTGTATTTTTGTATTTTTTTGTATTTTCTGCATGCTGAACCACTCTTAAAAAAAAATGCTTCCTTAAGAAACAATTTTTAAAGTCACACGAAGAAAATTAAAATGCAAAAAATAAATCAGTATGCCCTCTTTAACAAAAATAAATATTAAAAAATTTAAAATTTTTAAAATTATTTTTAATATAATATAAATATTTTATATAATGGAAATATTTTTTGCATATTGTATTTATTATTTTTAATAATAATAAACTTCTAAAAATAAAAGTTTACATTATTTTTAGCCTTCCGACAAAGAACAATTTTTGAAGTATTCTAAGTGACTGATATCGAACTTAAATAGCTTGAACGTAACAATGATGCAGGAGATGCAGAATACTGGTATGTTACCTGCAGCAGCAGGCATGAGTGGGTGTTCACAATCCAAACCTTCCTGAACAATTCATCTCTAGGTCATCTGTAACTCTCTCTACATCTCCGTTCTTTCGGATGAAATACACTAGGAGGTTCATACCACGACCATGCTATCTATACCCCTGAAAGCTAGTAAAGCCAATAAAGGACATACAATTTACCCTGAACACCACCAGGGTTTGGGGCACCAAGCCGCTGCTCTCACACACAGCCGAGTATCTGCACATAACTTCCAGCCCCAAAGAACTCAACTACTCACAGTCTACTGTTCCCCAGAAGCCTTGCTGATAATGCCACCCGCTGATGAACACACATTTTGTCCATGTTTTACATCCTGCATTCCTACAATAAACTAAGGGAGAGGGAAGAACATGTTATGAAGAAAATCATAAGGATAAGAAAAGACATTTACAGCACCGCACTATAAAAAACCCATATAAATGGGCCTGTGCAGCTCAAACCTATGCTGTTTAAAGGGCAACTGTACTAGAGAACTTACTTCACATGAGGGTAAAACTAACTGAAAAGTAAAATCTCTGCAACCGTCCATGTACTGACAACTGGCCAGGTGTGCATGTGCGAAAATCCATCACAGCGACGTAGCCGCAGACTTTAGCCTCTGATGACATGTTCAGGATACGTGGACACAAGGACCTTTTATTGTCTGCTGTTGAACTGCTATGCTCTGGAAAACAACCTCTCTAGAAGGGATGTTCTCAATCTGCTTTCAGAGAATCTTCTGGAGTAGCACACTCTGCGTCCAGATGCTATAATCAGGGAAGATGTTAGAGACACGTCCCCCTGTGGGTACAGGAGGAGCTGTGGCCCAGCCAGTCCTAAAATGACAGCCACAGAGAAAGAAGCCGCAGTTACTGGATTAAGGGAGAGATTACATGGTAGGGACTCAGGCAAATATCCCACGCTCGGACCTCCTCCGGCGCTCCCTGGCCAGCTGTCCTCTGGCCCGCTCAGAGGACAGCAGGTCCCACCCCTCCGGGAGAGGTGATCACAAGCAGGAGGCCCTGCAGGCTAAGCGGTGAGCTGCGAACCCTCATAGCCTTTCAAGGCCAAACAGTAGCATCAGATGTCAGGTCAAAGAGGACCAGAGCCAGAAAGCCGTTCTCAAACTCTACTCTGCTGAAGAACCCTTGCAGAACTTGCTAAAACAGGTATTATCTCGATGTTCGCTTGATGGCAGGCAGGGAAGGGAGGAAGACTGCCACTTTCAGTGGTCACTGCCGGTGACTCTGGCCTGGGGGCCAGGAGCACATTCTGCATTCTGGTCCCACCACTGCAAAGGGTCACACGTTTAAGGGGGGGGGGGGGGGCAGGGGGCGAGGGAAAGGCCAAAGCTGTGGCATGAGGGGACCAGCTTGCCTCCGGCACCTGCTCTGTCACGAGAGAGGGGAGCGCGCGGCATCAGATGCGTGGGGCCACCTGTTCAAACGCCACAGCCAAGGGACTGTCCCGCAGACACTGAGCTTCGCGGCCAAGGACCTGGGAGGGAGGAGAGTGGCGCGGACTCGGCGTCCCAGCAAAGGTCAGGTCCATGGCGCACAGAAGGTCCTGCCCTTCCACCCCCGAAGCGGCAGAGCCTGGCCACGTTCTAGGTCAAGCGGGGACAGCCTGCACACGGGGTCGCAAGCATTCATGGGGTCTGGTCGCATGTAGCTTCCGAGAAGGCTGTCCTCGGGGGCGACTGCGGGGAGAGCGGGAGAGGCGCCCGCACGGAAGCGGGGGCCCCGGGGAAGAGCTGCGGCAGTCCGGGGCCGAGGACGAGCCGTGCCCGTGGCGCCCTTCAAACCCGTCCCTTCGCTGCGCGCCGCGGGCGACCATCATCCCACGCGGGTCCCCGCGCCGAGGCGGGAAGGCCGCCCCGGTCCTCTGGAGACCTGACACCGGTTTTCACGGCTGCTCCTGCTCTCCCGCACGCGCGGAGGCCGCAGACGCAGCCCGGGCCCTCCCGCGCGGGCTGTGTGGGCCGGACGGGGCTTACCGGGGCTCCATGGACGCGGCAACAGAAAGACGCGGGAGGGGAGGGAGGCCTGGGGCCGGCACGCGGAGGGCAGTCGTTCTGCCGCCCATGAGCTGCGGCAGGAGGCAGGGGCGGGGGGCCAGAGACTGGAAAGATTCGGAGGAACGAGAGGCTGCCAGTCCCTTAAACTTGTATACACAAGGCCTCCAAGTAAGTGCCCACGACTAAACATGTATCTCCTCTCGTTTTTAACTCATCTTCCCTTCGCCTCATTTCAAACATCTTAAAAGAATTCTTCTATAATACTGGGTCCCGTTAAGCTTCCAGAAACATCTATTCTTGCCACGCGCTCCCTTTCTGCTCTAAGTGTCCTCACGCCAGCAATCCACTTTCTCTGCTGCCTGTGGAGCAGGAGTGGCACCTGCCACATCATCGCAGCAGCAGGAGGGGTCACGTCTACACCCACAGAGGCCGGGGCCAGTTCATTCCCACCGTGCCTCCCGCCGTGAGAGCCGACCCTGGAAGCAAAGTGTACTGAACTCCACTGCCTTCTCAATAGTGAGCTGAAGGAGGGGTGGCAAGTGTGCCCATCCCACCGCGATTACATGGCCAGAGGCATGCAAAGGATACAGAGCGGCAAAGGTGAGTTCTGGACATCAGGGTTCGTTCTGGGAGCTCTTTCCAGCTCAGGAAAAAGACTATGAGCTGGAAAGAGTCCTAGACAGATGCTCTGAAAATGGACCAGGGCTGACAACTACTCTAAGAAGCAGCCCTTCCAGGCTAAAACAGTCAACAGAAGGGCCAATTAAGCCTTTTCTGTACTTACAAAAGAAAAGAGGAGGGGAGAAGAGAAAAAGGAGAGAGGAGAGAAAGGCAAAGGAAAAAGAAGGAAAAAAGAGTGCAAGAGACTACTTCATACCCCAATCATTCTATTTTTCCAGGCAAAGGTAGCTAAGAAAGAAACTGGGTCATACCTGTGACAAGGGCCCATAGAAACAGAAACCAAACACAATTAGAGAATAGTTTTTAAACCAGCTGAGACAATTTTACCCATACTGGGGGTGGGGGGGGTACAGTAATCTAAATTAGCAAGCTGCCTTAAAGGGACTCAGCAGCACTCCAAGGGTTAATCATGGATTCTACTGCACCACTACTAAACAAAAGAAAAAAGGTAAATATTCTAAAGTTTAAAAAAATTAAATTAAAAAAAAACCTCAGGGTACAATTCTTAGGAAAGATTATTTTTAGGAATCATGAGAAATTAAAGGTTCTCAACCACATAAACTCAGGATGGACACGTGCAGCTAACCTATCATTTGTGGCGTCCACTTGAATGTCTGAAAGCCATCTCGGTATTACGTGTTCATAAAGGAATCCACCGCCCACCCCACACTCCTCAGATGCTCTCTCGCCTAGGACTCCCCACTTCAGCAGAAGGAACCACACCGTCCACCCAACTGCTCACAGCACAAACCTAGACATCATGCCTTCATCCACTTTCCTCATGCCCTCACTACGTAGTCTAGCAAGTCACCCTCTGGCTTATCACTAGGCCCCGCAATCCACCCCATCACCCTGTCCTCACTGCCACCATCCCATGCAAGTCACCAGCATCTCCAGCCACAATGGTGATAACCGGCTCCTTGCCTATCTCCTAGATCGGCCTAAGTGACTTTTAAAGGACACAGGAGATCTTGAACCCCTGCAGGGCCTTTCTGTTAACCTCAAGATACAGCACTCAGCCCTTCCGGCACCCATAAGCTCTGCAGGAAGCTGCCCTGAGACTTCTCAGAGCACCTCTTCCACCACCCTCACGCCTGCTGATGACATGCGAGCCGAGCCAGTCTCGCTCTTCTCTGGGGACTCTGCCCAGCTCATCCTGGTCAGGGCCTATGCGTGCGTTCCTCCTGCTACACGGCCCGCGGTCGCTGGCCCCAGTGTTGGGGCTGGCTCGTCACCCTAGTCAAAGCAGTACCGTCCTCCATGCCAAGATCATTCCTTACCCTCTGGGTTGAAGGAACATGGTCTCATTTATTGTTCTTACTGGTTTCTAGGCAATTTCTACAACGCTGGAATGTAAGCTCTCTCAAGAACAGGAACCTGGTCTCTCTTATTTATAACTGTGCTGGGCCCTTACACCGGCGCCTGGAACATCCCCCCGCCCCTGACACGGGCCCTTACAGGCAGATGCAGCCCCGGGAGGCACAGGTGTGCCTCATCTCCTGGTGAGAGCATGCACCGTGTTCGGGTCCCGCGTGACATAATCGGTTCAGAAGTGTTCTGCCTGACTCCAGGAGACATCTTAATACAACTCCTTGGATGAAATTTGCCTAGCTTCCTCATGCTTCCAGGGACTTTAAAATGCCCAAATCACCCTGAGGGAACAGCAACTATGTGGAAAGCTTGTGCCCACTACGATCCCAGATAGCCACGAGGGGAGCCATTACCTTAGCACAGGGCGGCAAATTTCCCCAGTAACACTTCAGAACAGGAGGCTCCCTAAGGTGGGCTTTGGAACAGTGTGTTGTATTACATAAAAATTAAATATAGTTTACACAAGCTGTGAAATGTTAGCCTGAGGCTCTTTTATTCCCCAGGCTGTAAGTTTAAAAGAATAACTCTCTTCCTCCTGCTTATTACCTTTTCTTACTTTCTCTCCACTCAACCCCAATCATTCCTTTTCTAGTGCTAGTTAACAAAAATGGCAAATTTTCAGATATTACACATGATAGTTTGGGAAAAAATACATAGTCCTTACATACAATATGTGTATATACATTTACATATGTAACTTACATAAATACAAACAACACTAAGTGTGCATATATTTATACAACTATAAACAGAGAAAACACGTCATAAGTTAAAGAAAAGGACAGTCTACTCAGCTCTGGTAGCATGTTATCACTGATGCAGGTTCAGAAGGAAATGCCGTAAGTGAAAAGTACATCAAAAGCAAAATCTGAAATTCTTCATTGTCTCCCCAGAGACTTTTTCTTCCTGCTACAACTTCGATGACTTCATCATCTTTGAAATCAACGTGAGTAACAATCATATTTTGCACCCACAGGCAGTATCTTCCGATATAGATACTCCCTAAGGCTTTTTCCCCCTCACCTATAGCAAGAAACACAAATCAACATGAGCTTGATCTTTTTAAAATTAAATCTACCTGCCCTACCTACCTTGGAAAAGTAAGGCACTCAAACACCATAATCACAAAGATGAGGGTTCAAATATTTCATCTTTACCACGCAGCAGGGGCTCCTGGAAAGGTCCTTCCTCTCTCTGAGCCCAACTCCCTCCATGTATGCAGCAGGGAAACCACACCCATGTCTCAGGGTTGTCCAAAGAAACCCACGCGAAGTACCTTCTGGAAACTGGGAGTTCAATATCATGCCCCTACGTGAGGACCTGCCAGCGGCTCACCTGAGACTCCTCAAGCCAAGAGAAGTAAGATGCCCCCCTAGCTTCTCCCACACATACCTGACCTGTGCACCTTGTGCATCATGGTTCTGAGTAGCTCTGGGCTTGTGAGAGGCCGCTGGAAGAGAAACCGCGAGGAGAAAGGAGAAGCCAAGGTGAAGGCAACGCCAGGGCGATGTATGGGGTAGACCACAAGCCGCCACGCACCCCGGGAGGGGCCCCCAGCGACTCGACCAAATCTAGTCTCGACAGACCACGGGGCATTGTGACCGGATGAGGCGAGCAGCTGGTCACTGGTGAAGAAACAGACGGGAGGACACTGTCCTCTCAAACAAGTATGTCAGAGAGAAAAGAAGAACAGTGCTGGGTGAGCCAAGGGCTTTAAAGGGAGGAGACTGGAACAAGGTTTCTATGCCGAAGGGAAAGAGCCCGCAGAGCAGTAGTGACGGCAAACAGGCCACACAGACAGGGTAAGTCCTGCAGCCCTGGGGACCAAGAGGCCAGCAGGGGACAAGTTTCTGATCAATTCTCACCTGGATTATCTTGGAACCATGCCTCCAATCAACCTGCTTTTAGTAAAATCGCTACCCATAAGGCTTCCAGAGGAGATATTCACTGAAAAAGAAAACCTGATCAAATTAGCCCATTTCATATCCTTTAATGTACCCTGTGGTAAAGACTGCTTGGAGCTTCTTCCCACATCCATTCTGCCTTCCCTTTTTGGTAAGAGCAGGTCATGAAGCTCCCTTCTGGTCGTCTTTAGAGCCAGCACACAGGCAAGTGAGGGAAACTGGGCCGAAGAGACTGACCACATAGGACTTCTGAAAAGGCTCTTTCCAGAGAAGGGGCTCTGCAGAGGGGCCCTACCCTGACCGCCTCTGTTCCTGACCCCCCCCCCACCCCCCGGCCTGCAACTTTGATGTCATGGCTGGAGGCTGGCGAGGTCACTGGACCGCAGGTGTCACTGGGGTGAGCAGAGAGAGGGGAGCCAGACTGGGGCACCTGTGGGGCAGCTCTGCCGGCCCAGGCCACCCACCTGTGACCACATTTCAGGTAAGAAAACAATCCCGTTCATGTTACGTTACTGCTTGGCTTTCCCTGTACCTTTTCTGTTTGTGCTCCCCCCTTCCCCCTCTCCGTTGTGCGGAGGCAGAGTGGTCTCCAGTACTGGGAGCTCACCCTCCCATCCACGTCCCGCAGCCTCAGCCAGCGCTCCGAACGCAACTCCGGCTCCCTGCTTTCAGAACTGCGTCTGCCGCCACCAGCTCCAGCACACCCGCAGCTGGCGTGGTCGCCCCTGGCTGGGCTGCTCTCAGCACTGCTCCCCGGCCGGGCATCCAGCCACTGATTCCAGCGGCCCTCGGCGCTTCTGCACATCCTCCAAGAAGGCTCTTCCAGCTGCTAACTGATGCCGGGGTCCTCCCTGTGCATAATTCCATCCCAAAACGCTTCACTCGGTCCACAATCAGTCTAACTTCCTGTCTCTTCCAGAAGTAACTCGAGGATACGCACAGTGAACATGGTCAAAGTTCCACGGCAAAGTCCGTGCTCGGGGACTGACTGAACACACCCACCTTTCCTGCAGAGGGGAGACGCTGAGGGCGGGGTGGGAGATTCACGACTAGGGTTCAGTCTGAAGCCCTCGGGTCGGTGGTCAAGACCCAAATAAGAGCACAGAGGGAAAGAAGGCAGCTGCCGCCCGGCTGCAGTGAGAAACCAGCTCCTGAACAGAGTGCCAGGGAGCACGAGGGCTAGGGTCCGAGAAGTCCACCTGCGAGTCCCCAGATCGCCCAGGACCCCCGGGTTCCTTCCGACGGACACAGCACCCCAAGAAAGAAAACCTTACCCAAAGCAAGCAGATGCTGTCAAATGGCTAACCTCATTACGCATATAGAAGGAAAAATCCATTACCTAAAGTTGGCAGAATTTAAAAGACCTTAAAGAACACTGAAAAAGGGGCGCCTGGGTGGCTCAGTGGTTTAAGCCACTGCCTTTGGCTCCGGTCATGATCTCAGGGTCCTGGGATCGAGCCCCGCATCGGGCTCTCTGCTCGGTGGGGAGCCTGCTTCCCTCTCACTCTCTCTGCCTGCCTCTCTGCCTACTTGTGATCTCTCTCTGTCAAATAAATAAAATCTTTAAAAAAAAAAAAAACACTGAAAAAGTGTCAGTGATAATACCCAAGGTAACAGCAAAAAGCTTCTAAAACACTTGAACGGAACTACTGATTTGATTTTCATTTAACAAGTTCTAATAAAGTCAAAAGGAGAAAATGGTTTTAATTCTTCTTTTCCTTTCAAGGTATGATTCAGGTACTCCGAAAGGGAAATTTCCTGAAATCATCAAACTATCATTCAAAGTAAAAAACATCAATTATAACCCTTCAAATCAATATGTTCCTTCCCAACTATTAAAAATATGAAAATAAAATGCCAAATGCACTTTTAAGCTCTACATACAAGAAACCAGTAAAGAGTGAGGGAAAATCAAAGAGGTGTACTCGTCCAAAGAAGGTACTACAATGAAGACAGGCTCCCTCTCACCTCACAACCTCAGATCAAACACAGCAGAAATATCAAGTGTCAGCAAGGATGTGGAGAAACCGGGGTCCTCACGCACAGCTGCTGGGAACACACAACGGGGCAGCTGTTGTGGAAAACAGGGTGAAGGTTCCTCAGAAAAGTAACTGAAATTACCACATGATCCAGCAATTCCACTCCTGGGTATATCCCAGAAGAAATGACGGCAGGGTCTCAAGCAGATATTTGCACACCGTGTTCGCAGAAACACAGTCCTAAGAGCCAAGAGTAGAAGCAAATGAGGTGTCCACTGACAGGTAAGTGGCAAGTCTGGTGATCCAAACGACGAACCCCGACTCAGACTTACACGGGAAGAACATTCTGATCCGGCTACCTCATGGATGACCCTGAGGTCAACCAGGCTGGTCACAAAAGGACACAGAGTGTGCGTGCGATGCCACTTCCATGAGGCCCCCAGGATTCAAATGTAACAGAGACAGAAAGTAAAATGGTGGCTGCCAAGGGCAGAGGATTAAATCCTCTTGCTACCAGAGCATGACTGGACTCACAGACAAACTGAACAGGCTCCCCAGACAAAGGGTAGACAAGGAGTTCTTCACTTGATTTCCACAAGTTTCCTATAAATTTGACATTGTTTCAAAACAGTCTAACAAAACTTCACTCAAAACATGGGGAGTTTGGGAGACAGCCTTGTCTGTCCTGCTCCTCAGCAGGGAGAGGGGAAGCGCCTTCTGGAGGCAGGAGCAAGGAGTGCTGCGCCGCCCCCCCCACCCCGTCCTGTGTGAGCTCACAACCCTCCTCTTCCCCCTAAGCTCCCAGTGCGCAGGGCTGGGCCTCCAAGCACTAACAAAGGCACCAGGCAGGCAAGCAGATACCGAGATTCTAGGCTGGGTTTTGTTTGGGTGGAAATTAGAACAGTTCGGTAGACATCTCTGCCCAACCCCATCCTCACCCTGTAAAAAGACCAAAGGAGATGTGCGATTGGCTTTCTCCACACCAGAGGGGGAAAAGAAAATTCTTTAACTTTCTAAATTTGCTCTTTGGTTTCTAAAGAGAATGGGGCTCCCGCAACCACCACCACACCCTCGGAGTGCGCTTCAGCCAACCACCGGGGACACGAACCTCGGTGAGAGCATCGTCTGCGGCCCTGACAAACTATGATGGCAGTAAGGACGGCCAAATGCACAGAGAAAGTGAGCAGGGCACCCGCCGAGGGCACGGAGAGCTCGCGCTGCGGCAGGCGCTCGAAGACTTGTTATCGTGCCATCAACCAGAAAACCACACCAGAAAACCCGCCGCCTCACCAGCACAGAGCCCCAGAGCAAGGTGCTCGCTGTGTGCAGTTTTATTCCTCTTCGTTCCAAAAAGAGCCAAATGAAGAAAGTTTTTAATAAGTTCTGCCAAACAAAGGCAACCTAATAACAAAAACCCAAATACCAAATCCTTTCTGGCACTAAGGATAAGGTCGTCTCTCCTAGTGACTGAAATGCAGCCTTCGACTAGTAGAGAACCGACAGTCTGTAAGCAAAGTCGATCTGCATGGCTGCTCGTGGGTGCTTTTTGCTAGTGGGGAGCTCGGTGCTAACTTCAGTGCCAAGTACAACCTCCACCTCACTGCACACCGGGTTCCTCTGACAATAACTGGTATCTGCTAAGCACTTTCTAGTTTTCTTAAGTGTCTTAACTATCCTAAATTTCTTATGTGTTAGTTCTGGAAAATATATTACTATAAGAGACAGAACAACAGACTGTGAACTGATGCTAGCAAGGTCTGATGTCACACCGACCGATACATCACAAGCCTCCATCTGAAAACAACGGAGGGCCGGCCCAGAACGAGAAGCCGCACAGCTGGACACAGACCCGCAGGGGCCACGGGCCCAGGCTCCTGTTTCCTGCTGGCTTACTCCTTCGGGTCCATGATGGGGACACACCCACGTTCTGTTATTAAAGTAAGCCTGAATTTTTAGTAATCCAAACACATTTCAAAAACGTATTTAAAAAAAAATACCAATAGTGTCATGATGCCTTAAAACCTAAAGGACACATTTCTCAATAAAGGCTGCTCAAAATGACAATAGGACCAACACCTGCTTTCGGGACAGCAGCTCTTCTGTGGGGATCCCTGAGCTGAGGACGGATTTTGTCCTGGCCCCGTCTCTGAAAACGCTGACTCTGAGAGGGCAAACACATCTGCAGGCCCTCCCAGCGCCCTGCCTGCCCCCACAGCTACGCGATCACCCGTGCCAGAACATCACTCTCCGGGAACATGGCTCCCTCCACACCGACCAGCACTGCCTGCTTTCCACCCTCAGCGTCCCTCCCCACGAGCTTCTCTGCAGGACAGATGCCCTGTTCTAATAACCCCCATCGTGGCCTTCTGTTCATGGGACTACACTTGCATCTTATGTCCTAGTCGGTGGCGTTACAAAGCGGCAAGATGACCAAGCACTCCGGGACCAAACACACTTGTGTTCCCAGTCATGCACTGGCTGCACTGGCTCCCAACCCCTGGTGACACGGAGTGTGTGGTAAAGGGTGAAATAAAGCCTCATGCCCATCAGTGACTGGCAGCTGATCGAGGAGGGACCCTACGCACCTGTGATTCCAGCAGTGTGGCCAGCTGTCCAGCACCATCACACTCGGAGCTGAGCCACAATCATGACAGTAGGAACCGTCAACCACGCTGAAGAGCCCATTCATAACGGGGTGGTGCTGCCCGACAAGTCGGGGCTCCCGGGGATGGCGACCCCATCTCAGCTCCTGGCCTCGCAGGAAGAGAGCCCTCTGGGCACCACAGTGCTGCCGAGCGGCACAAATGATGACCAGACATCGCCGGACTCCTTGAAGTGCTGCCTGTCTGACCGGTGCCGATACCCTGGGCGCCACTCCCTGTCTTCCCCCCGGGGACCCCGAGCCAGTGCAGACACAACGCCCTTCTGCTCGGGGTTGCTACAAGCACAATGGCTAAGTCTCCCAGACAAATCCTCATGTACGTTTCCGGTCACAGCTTTCCACTGCTGCCCTTGCTCGAGAAAACGGGTTCACCTCCTGCGGAAAACCCCTCCCCAGCGTTCAGCCCATCGTCGTCCTCACCCCGTCTCTCACACTAGTAATGTCCTCCTTTCTTCTTTGCCAAATTCCCACACACTTGCCATCCATACGCATCTTAAGTGCTTGTCATTCAACAATTAGGTAGTGAACCTAGGCGAGGAGGCCGGCACTGTTTTAGACATTAGAGGCAGAGCACAGACTCACACTCCCAAAACACGATCTAGGGAGGGGAGACGATGCAATGCCCAGTCAATACTGAATGAGGGGTAAGATCGTTATGGAAAACCCTGGGGCAGGAAAGAGTGCCAGCACGGGGGTGATGTAGACCCGAGGCAGTTTGCGTGGGGTGAATTCTGGAGGTCCCAAGGCCACCCTGTCATTTGGCAATTCACCAGAAGGATCCCCAGAACTGGACAACGGCTGTACCGTCAGCCACGGTGCATCACAGCAAGTATCTGGAGGGTCGGCCAGGAAATGACGAGGTGATGTCGTGGGAATCCCACGCATGAAGCTCCACAGGTTCTCTCCCTCCAGTGAGGGGCACTAGTGTCCTTTCCCAGGAAATATTTTTGCCCAGGGAAGCCCATTAGAAACTCAGTCCCCAAGGCTCGTGCTGGGGGCCAGTGACATACGCTCCCTCTACCTGGCACGAACCGAACCTCCAGACTCCCAGGAGCAAAGTGGGGGTTTGCCGTCAATCACACTGTTGGCGCAAACTGTGCTGGCACAGCGGACCACCCCGGTCCTTTAGGGGACAGAAGGAAAGCTTCAAGTACCAGGTGCCCACATGCCGGCCAAGAGCCCACCTTGCAGGCAGTCCCCTCTAAGGAGAGCAGCTCAACCCTGCCATGTTAGGTCTTTTCTGCAGCCTGTGGAAGAACAGAGCAGCATGAAGGGCAAAGAGAGGATAGGGGAGGAGGAGCGGACAGTTCCAGGTAGGGCCCCGCCACCCAGGCTGCACCGGGCAGACGGAGCCGGGCAGTTACTGCGGGGCTTGCTACGGGGGCCCCAGCGGCTGCACACGGTGAGCACAGCTCCGGGTGCCGTGGGCAGCAAACGGCTGCGGCGAGAAGCGGTGGGAGAGCAGAGGCGAGGTCTGGGTCTCATGCACCTACAAGGAGGGCTGGCAGGACCACGGGCGTTTGGACGTGGGGGATAAGGCAGCTCCGTATAAACACATAGAGTCACGGAGGCGCCATGAGACCAGGATGAGAAGGGCGGATGGGATGGAAGGCGGGAGGTCGCTCGAGAGTGACACTGGGTTGAGTGGGGAACTTGCTTTCGCTTGCGAGAGTCTAGCAGGAGGCTGGCGATGGAGGCCTGAACGCTCGGAAACGAGATCCAGGCCTTCAAGCACACGAGGTGCGTTGGAAGCTGCCCCAGATGAGGGCATATGTAGAGCCGCGACGGAGAAAGACGAACAGAAACGGGCACACGTGGAAACGGGGCGGAAGGGGGGCTCGGAGGAAGGCCCCGGCTACCCAACAGCTAGGGAGAAGGTGAGGAGGAAAGCACAGTGGTGCTGGCCAGGAGTGGCCAGTGAAGGTGGGGAAGAACATCCTAGAAGCCATATGACGGTGGAGCTTGAAGACAGAGGTGACCCATGCGGCACTTTGACAGGTGACCATGAGGGCTGAGACTTGACTAAAACTGGCCACACGGATGTCACTGTGCCTTTGACAAGGCTTAGAGTTAGGGCTGAGCCCCGATGGAAGGAGTACATGGAAGACAGGGGAGACAGGACAGACAAATTCTACAGGGGTGTTGCCGCACAGCAGTATAGATCAATGGGGAGGGGATCCCTGGACAGGAGCATGGGATCAAGGGAGTCTGCTGCTGGTTTTAGGACAGACGAGATTAGAGTGGGATGACATCTGTGGGAATAATCGCATCAGACTGAGAGAAAATCCTCGGTGTCACAGAAGACAGAGGAGGACACCTCCAGAAGCCAGGGGCTGAGGGAGAGTACATGCACGCACCACAGGTCACCTGAGCGGAGGGCACCCTCGCCCACCCACGGTAACAGAAAGGGAGCCCAGGAGTGTGGCTGTACGTGCAGAGGTACCGGTAAGGCCAGTGCGGGGGGTGGGGGGGAGGTGCTGAGTACCTTCCACTTTCTCAGTGAGCGAGGAGGGGTGTGACTGGTGGCTTGAGGCGACTGCAGGGAGGACAGTGAACCGGAGCAGTGTGGTAGGATGGTGCGACCTTGTCAGGTCCCTTGTGCTCAGGGGTCCCAAATTTAAAGAAACCAACCATGTATGGCTGGATAAACATGTATTTCACAGGAAACTGTTTCTGCCTCCATCTTCTCAATTTCTTCCGAGTGTTTTCAAAAAGAAGTGTTCTTCCAGAACTTGCTCTGTGTACTTATTCGAACCATTAAACCACTTCTTTTTTTTATTTTATTAATTTTTTAAATTTAATTTTATTTTTTTCAGTGTTTCAAGATCCATTGCCTATGCACCACACCCCACGCTCCACGCAATACATGCCCTCCTTAACACCCACCACCAGACACACCCATCCCATCATCCCCCACAACTTAAGCTCAGTGCCACACGTGCCCCCTGCAGCTTCTTATGGTGGTGTCATCATTAGCGGACGGCGGGGCTGGTGACCCCCCGACTGTATCGGAAACTGAGGACACGTCATTCCCCACTCCCTCTTCTCCCTCGTAATCACTCTGTAACCAATATTGCCAATTTTATGACTTAAATGTCGCCGGATTTTCTCCATTACCCTTTAACAAACGACTAGTTCGGAGAGCTACCTTCAAGATTCAGGTACTTTAATTCTGTTCCCTTATGTTTCCATAACACACTGTGTGTCCCTCCAACACCCAGCCAACCACCGCATGTGACAAATAGCCTTCCTGGTGCCCGCCTGTCCCCCAGTCTTTGATCATATTCAGCCCCGCGTTCCTAACAACTGGCAGAGATCGGCGGACCTGCCGAATCAATGTTTGCTGAATGACTGCATTCTCAAGACTAGGATTCTCATCTCACTTTTCCTATGGAATGAGAGCTAAGTGAAAACAAGAATAGTTGAGCAGGCCAGCATAGTGGGTTGTAAGCTCCTTACTGTCAAGTACCAAGCATTTTATCCTTTTTTGTAACCCATAAAATACAGCATAAAATAAGCAACTCAAAAGCTCTCTTGTGTTCAGATATTTATGGAGAAATGATAGCTTTAGAGTCACACACTACTGAGAAAATTCACAAAGTTAAAATTTACCAGTACAAAAAGATATATATATATATTTTTACTTACAAAAGCATTTTGATATCTGATATTGTAATGGATAATTTAAAAACACTGGTTTTACAAAACCGTCTCACTACGAGAAGGCTACATAATATTTGAGCGGGATCTCCCAACATTCTCACTGCATCCCGTCTTTGAAATCGTCGGAGAGGTCAGTCGCTCACCAGCATCGGGGCAACAAGGCCCAAAGATGCACTGGTTACATTGTCCAAACTGGCGTTCCACGGCCCCCAGTCAGCAGTAGGTAACAAAACCGGTAAAGACGCAAACAAAGCCAGCAGCAGAAGAATGTCAATTTGCCGAAAGACTAGTTACACAACCCTGTCTTTTCAAAGGTCACTGGACCTAGATGGGTAAGGCGTGCCCAAAAATGAACAGGAGCGTGCTTCTAAGCAACCATACCATGTATAGCTTGAGCGCTATGGGAAAGACGCACCAGCAAACACCTCTTAGCCACGCCAAGATTCCACATCCCTGTACTGGCAAGATCCTAGCACTCCCTCAAGACAGATCTCAAAAATAAGAAGACTCTTGGAAGGGGCAGTAACACTTCTCTGTAAGTAGAAACTGTGCTCATGAAAATTAGGTAGAAGAGGCCAAAAAGTGCTTCGGAATAATTGAGATTCACCGCTGATAAAACAAGAATGCCCAACACGTGGAATGAGCACGTTTTACCCCAAACCCAGGACCTACAGCTTCTTCTTAGAGGCCCATTCCAGCAGAAACTCACTAGTGAACCCCACGAGGAAGTCTTCCAGAGGCTCGACATTCTCTCCACCTGCCCATGACGCTGGGACACTGCGGTGGGGGCTTCAGACTGTGTTGACACGTGGCACCACCTCTCAGGGAGGTGAAAGGAACTGTCACAACCAGCTGCGTTTCCAGCTGTGACACGTCTCCATACAGAACAGAAGGAGCGAGAAAGATTATTTCCTTTATCATTTATCAAGAGTCATGCCAAAATGCTTTAGTCTTTATTCACATGTAGTTTTTTTTTTCCTTTTCAGTCACCTTCAAACCAGGTAAATACAATGAAGAATATGCTTTACAGTTATATTAATGGAAAGTACTGAATAACAACTGTCAAGATTGGAAATTAGCCACACATGAAAGAATGTTATCTATTCCTCAACCCTACAGAGGGCCAGAAATACATGTGATATTCCTCTGTGCTGTATTTTGCATTTGGATTTCTGACTTAACCAAAATGTGTTTAAAAAATGTGTAAGAAGACAGCTGCTGGATTAAAATACATCTGTGAATATAAAGAGTTTTGCTTATTTTAGTCAAAGCAAGGAAAGTATCACAGTGAAAAAATTCCTTTGACAACCTAAAAACAAATCCTCAAGTAGCCACTCTATATGCATATGTAAAATTACAAACACAAATCGATAATCAATACACTGAGGACATCATCTTACCCATAAATAAAGTACAAAGAAATGTAAGAAATATAAGTACAAAGAAATATGTAAGAAATATATATAAGAAATAAATACAATGCATGAGGAATATAGAAATTAAAGTAACAAGGAAACGCACCACACAAACTGAACTTCCATCAACAAATCAAGTGTAGGATAACCTGACCCACAGGAAACAAGGCGCAGGTCCAAGCCCGGTGCACGCGGTGAGGGAGGAACGCATTCTGGTGCAACTAGTACTATGCCAACACTTGTATTTGTCCTGGGATCAGCTCAGAAGAGCAGCGTGGGCGCAGTCTAACACACCAGACTTTGGGAGGCCAGGATGCAAAGTCCACTGTATGCTTAGGCCAAGGGTCATCTCGTATTTCCAAGCCAAGTTAAGGTAACAAATTGACACACTAATTAGTAACTTACAGATTTCCCTTCTACATTAAAAAAATGAAATTTAGGGGACACCTGAGTGGCTCAGTCAGTTAGGCGTCTGCCTTTAGCTCAGGTCATGATCCCAGGATCCTGGGATCAAGCCCCACATTGGGCTCCCTGCTTAGCAGGGAGCCTGCTTCTCCCTCTCCTTCAGTCTGCCACTCCCCCTGCTTGTGCTCTCTCTCTGTCAAATAAATAAACAAAATCCTAAAAAAAAAAAAAAAAAATGAAATTTTGAGGCAATACATAAACTGCCCAATTAAAACGCACAATATGACTGATACTGGCCACCAGACTATGGATAATCCATAATCCTATGTCTATAAAATTCAGAATAGCTATAGAATCTATCAGTGGCTTTTAAAATGGTCCATCAAAATGTGCTATAAAAAAGACTTCATAGTCACCCTAGTGGGCATTCCTGCCCAGTACTGCAGCTTCTTGGGAATATTCACCACCTTTCAAATAATCTTCATGTGCCCAAAACCACCATCACAGGAGTTTGAACATGTACAGTCTTAATAAATACTTACTTATATATTTTCTAGCTATTTATTGAAACAGATTAACTTTTAAAACAAATATAAATGGTACAATACTAATTTATAACTAACGCCATAAGTGACGTACAAAAACGTACAATGTACTTTGCATTTTGTATTTCATAAACCAAAACAGTATAGTAAAAAATTACTCCTTTATGCTCCTAAATTTATACAAGTATTTTTCCGTATTACCTAAGATCAGTGACATGATTTGGGGGGGAAATGCCAACCAATAAAACCAAGTAAGGAAGTGTGGGAACTATCTATGAAATGAATTATGCACATAAATTTCATCAAAGTGAGGGGCACAACAGGAATAAAGAAACTTAGTATGTTTTAACATCGAGATGTCATTCAGATACACTACCAAAAAAACACTGAGACTGCAGAAAAGGTGCCAAGTTTAGTCTCTGCAATTCTTTGTCAAAAAGAATTAGAAATCCAAATTGCTGACAGGCAAGCGACATGTGGGCTGTTCCCCTGTTTATGCTTCTAATAAACACACGTGGCAGGACCCATCTCCACGAATGGAGGTGCTTACTACCAACCGCACCGATGATGTAGCAGCTAACGCAGTCGTGACTCCACAGTCTGACTGCAGAATATTTGCTAGAATGAGCATATTAAACCTTCAGATCAATGAAAAATCAACCAAAAATAATTAACATAAAACAGCAATGAGATTTTACTCAGAGATAGATTTTAGACCAAACACAGAAGAGAATCAATGAGGTTCTTACTAAATTTAAAAAGGGAAAGGAAAAGGAATCATAACAAGATAAAAGTCTACAGAAAGCAATTCCCTACTTATTATGTAATACCTGAACTGTATCCACAATTTTATAATAGGCTTATTTATTGACATGAATATTGATTGAAAGTCAAAATCATTAATATATATGTACACTAAAATGCAGAACACTTTCAGCAATTAGATTATGACCTTATTAGACTAATAGTCTGCATATTGAGCTTTACAGACACAAATTTAAATGACAAATGCCATGCCTGATTATATCATTACTGAGTGAAACATATAAATAAAATGTTTTTCATCTTCTATACCACCAAATTCTTGGTTTAAATAAATCAAAGCCACCAAACAAAAAGCCAACAGTATTTTGGCATAATAAGATAAAAAACAGAGTACTAGAAATATTGAGATTAAGAATCATAAACATTTAGAAAGGTTTTTAAACTCATTTGTTTGTGGAAATAGAACTTAGAGAAAAAAATTATTCTGTTTCCATTTTATGGAAAAGACAAAAGAATCAACACCTTTTTAATATTTAAATATACTATCATATACTTGTCATCTTAGGAAGAAATAACTTTTATACTGAGTGGGGAAAACATTAAAGAAATATTATTAATTTAATTATAAGCGCATGATCTGGAGAAAGCATTTAGAGGTTTGTGTAAACTGTATTTACATTTGGTATAAAGAATAATAATATCTCATTGTTTGTTTTTTTTTTTTTTCCAGAAAGACAGACTGAATTACCAGACAAGTAATTTGGGGGTAGGAAGTGTTTATTTGTGATTAGGTAGAGGCGTAAATTAGTAAGCAAAGAGAGAAATACACCTTAGTCATCAGGATATAAGAAGTCGTCTTCAGTGAAAAAGTACAGAGTGAGAATGATAAGGGAAGTGTGAATCCCACTCAGAGGGCAACCCACTCAGCTCTTTTACAAAATGAACCAGATGGGAGGATGGAGTTGGAAGGTGGGCCATTCCATCATCTACCCAAACTCAACATCAACCCAAGGAACCATAAATATGACAGAATATGATCACTACTGAGAAGCAAGGAATTTTCTTTAATTGGCTGAATCAAGCAACGACGAGGCAAAGCAGCAACAAACCAAAAATATCCTTTTGTGGAAGAGTTTCCAGTACATTCTACAACTTGCAATAAAAAATTTGCATAACCATGAACATAAAAAAGTTCATGTCCCAAGTCCTAAGGAATCTGCGGGAGAAGTAAATGTAACTGGTATTTGGATACATATTGTGCAGAGCTTGGAACAACATAAAGAATTCTAAAATGTCATTTGGAGGCGCAGAGCACCATTGCTTCTTTTGGTTTGTATGGTAAAGAAGACAATCAAAGAGTTACGCTTCAGCAGGAATAATCTATGAACACAGTGAAGCAGAAAGGACCTAAAATATTAAAGTCATTCCATGAATCCAAAGAAAGAGGTTGAAGCAAGCGAAAAGATCTGGTCTGCATAGCCCGCTAGGCAGCCAGGGAAACAGATACAAAGGCAGGCTCCAGATCTGGGCGGTCTTCTTTCAAATCTTGGTTCCCATACCTACTAATCGTTGAATTTATCCAAATTACTTATTAATCTCTACTATAAAGGGAAAATCAATTGTGGAAAATCAATGTTATTCAACAACTGTTTGATTAGTATTGTGAAAAAAATTTTAGTTACAGTTTTAAGCTTCAAAATACAATATTCCATATTTGCTTGTGTTTAAAACCAACAGAAGGATAAATCCCCCAAATAAAATAAAACTGATTTCCTTCTGTAGATTCAGTGGGAATAAGGGAAGGAAAACAGGGCTGAAAGCAAGTAAGACAGATGCTACGAAAGTTGACTCTGAAGGTCACAGGACCCAGTGAGCACAGTGGTGCTCCTGTAAGGGACCTGTGCACTGGAAATTTCCATAATAAAACAACAGAAACAGGTTAAAAAAAGCAAATGGGGATAATTATATTTAAGTGGGAAAAAAATAGAAAGTGCTATAGAATAAACCACTGATAAGTTATTTGAATCTGTTTAACAAAGAGGCAAGAATAAAATTAAAAGTTTCACTGAGCGGCACCTGGGTGGCTAAGTGGATTAAGCCTCTGCCTTCAGCACAGGTCATGACCTCACAGTCCTGGGATCAATCCCCATATCAGGCTCTCTACTCAGCAGAGAGCATGCTTTCCCCTCTCTCTGCCTGCTGCTCTGCCTGCTTGTGATCTTTCTCTCTGTCAAATAAATAAATAAAATCTTAAAATAAAAAAATAAATTTTAAAAAAAGTTTCACTGAACTTATAAGCAAGAACATTTTAAGCAATCAGATCATATTTTTTTTTAAAAGCTGTAATAAAAACAATCCTATTTTTAAAAATTACTTCCTCATCCTCTGGCTTCATGATAAAAATATTATCTGTTTGTTTGCCTCTGCACTTGTAATTACTCAGAATTACAATCAGGACACTGGCAACTGTGATAGAGGATAAAATCTTATTTATTGGTTTTCAGTAAACTGAACTACTTGCAAATTTACTGAGACTCTTACATATAAGTCAATCCTTAAAAATAGTTCAAATAAGCAAAACTTAGATCTTTCAAATTACCAACCACTAAGAAAAACAGAGTATAATTTGCTGCATGAATCGTTCTTAATGTTACTCAAATGTGGTTTCAATAACACAGCTAGAAATTATACATTCTCTCCATATTTTGGCTACTGTGGGCATGGCTGCTAGGAACACTGGGCTGCATGTGCCCCTTCAGATCACTATTTTTGTAACTTTTGGATAAATACCTAGAGCAGAGATGCCCATCAGCGATGAATGGACAAAGGAGATGTGGTATAGATATAAAGTGGAATATTACTTGGACATCAAAAAGAATGACATCTTGCCATTTGCGGCAACATGTATGGAACTAGGTGTATTACACTAAGCGAAATAAGTCAGCCAGAGAAAGGCAAATACCATATGATTTCACTCGTGAGGAATTTAAGAAACAAATCTGATGAACAGAGGGAAGGGAAGGGAAGGAAAATAAGATAAAAGCAGAGAGGGAGACAAACCATAAGAAACCCTTAGCTGCAGGAAACAAACCAAGGGCTGCTGGAGGGGAGGGGGGTGGGGGATGGGTGTTAAGGAGGACACTTGACACAGCCAGCATTGGGTGTTTCCTGCAACTAATGATCACTATCTCCCCCCTGAAATTAGTAATAAACTATATGTTAACTAACTTGAATTTAAATAATTTGTTAAAGAGAAAAAAATGCCCACTCTTGTGTAAAGAATGAACTCCACACCAATGCAGAAAGCAGTAAGGGGACACTTGCTACGTGCATGGCTTTATTCCATCTAATCAGTCACTAAGAACTTGTTCACTACCATCCTGAAGATATTAACAAATCACAACTTCTAAGTTTTCAACTAAATCTGGGATTTCTGCTTCCTGAGAGGATATATACATGGTGTGAGGCAGAGCCTCCATCCCAACAACCCGAAAAGTCTGATTAACCACAACCGCGCTCCTGGCAATTGATAATAAGGAAGCTGCTGGATGGCCCGAGCTAGGTGAGCTACCAGTGCAGAGAAGCGTGAGCCCTTCCCAAGCCTTCCCAAGGGAGGCTGAGAATGGAACGCCTTCTTTCTCTGCCGGCCACTTGACAATTCCAGCTTGGGACATCGGCCTTGGCCCAGGCTGAGGGGCTTCCACCAGGATAAAAGAACACCAGCGTCAATCCCGCCCACAGCACAGTGACAGACTGGAAGCTCAAGGGGGCCCAGATGCAAGGCAGACGCTCCCATGGAACCTGTGCTTTGGTGAGGTGGGAGGTGAAAGGGACAAGACAGAGCAAAGCAGACTGCGGCCTCGCAGCACTGAGGGGATGAACCGCTGCTCACAAGAAGGGACCTGCCACAAACACAGACCCACCGTGTGAGAGCCGGCGGACTATAAGCTGCATGGGGCGTGAGGTTAAGTATGCAGCTCAAAACCCCCGAAAGGCCAAGCATAGATATTGTGCAGTCTTCGCGCACTGAGGACAAAGAGCCCATTTCCACCTCACGGGTCTCAAAGCACAGAATGTCCATGGGTGAAAAACAGGGACAAATTACAGGGTCACTGAAAGCTGGCGGCAGCTAACAGAAGAAAGGGACTATCTACCGACCCAATGAAAGCATCTGGGCCTCTATGGTCTTTCATTCACCACATTATCCACACACCCCGGGAATTACCAGAAATGCAAATGGGGAGGAAAATGCAACAGATAATCCAGAAAAAAATAACCAAAGACTCTGAAATAAGTATGATCAGATTGTTAAGACAAACATAAAAATGGGACAAAACCGGATGCAATGAACTGTACGAGAAAACTTATGTTTATGAAGAGATGGCTTAACAGAAAACTCCACAGAGCAAAGCACAAGACCACTGAATTCTGAGAGAGTCAACAGACAACACGGAAACTGAAGAGTAAGGAGAAGGAGGAACGAAAAGAAGAGAAGAAAAGACACCTGAGACACATACAAAGGCCCATCACAGTTGTACTCGAGGTCCCAGAAAAAGAGGGAGAGAGAGAGAAGCAATATCCAAAAAGGTAAGAGCCAAAGTGTTCCAAAACTGGAGACAGACACCAACTTCCGCATTCAAAAGGCAGAATGAAAATGCACGCACACTTACAGACACACACTGCACACACATCCGTGCGCGCACACAGACACACGTACAGGTCACACACAAGTCCCATTATAATCAAAGTACAGAAAACCAAAGACAAAAAGAAAATCTGAAAAGCAGCTGGGGGTGGTGGGAAGAGACACTGCCTTCAAAAGAACAAGGAGCTCTCTAGAAGCGCAACGTGGGAAAATCAAGTTCCGGCTGTTCAGGGTATGAAGAGAGACTGGAGGAAACGGTACATTTGAATCAGATTCAAAAAAACCTTCTAGGTAATGTATTGAGTAGTTCACTATGTATTAGAAAATTTATGACATGTTATTTAAATTTCACAACTTTCTGAAATAAATATTATTGTTACTTCCTTTTACACACAGAAACGCTAAGCTCCTTGCCAAAGGTCTCACAATCCCTAAGCGACAGGACTGAGACCAGCGCAGAGCTGCAGGAAAGAACGGGGCTGCGCACAATCAGCCTGCCATGTGGTGCTCCCTCCAACAGAAAGAAACACAACCATGAGCGGAACGATGTAAGGTTTCTAGTAGAAAGTTAACGAAATAACATGCAAAGATTAAAGCCCAGAAAATAAAGGGGAGGAAAAAAGAGCCATGAAGTCACATACACAGGGAACCTCAAACCTGTAGGGGACAGAGAGTAAAGCAGGACAGCAAAGTTAAAACTAAAGTGGCTGGTAAACAGTAAAACCGGGAACTGCCTGATGCAGTGAGCAGAAGGACAGAAACAATGCCATCTGACCAAATGGTGTTACTTGCTTTTTTCTCAGTCTGCGAACAGTTTAAGACCAAGAGCAGGATACGATATAATACAATTAAGCTTTAAAACACATGTGGGGGGGCGCCTGGGTGGCTCAGTGGGTTAAAGCCTCTGCCTTCGGCTCAGGTCATGATCCCAGGGTCCTGGGATCGAGCCCCACATCGGGCTCTCTGCTCCACAGGGAGCCTGCTTCCTCCTCTCTCTCTGCCTGCCTCTGCCTACTTGTGGTTTCTCTCTGTCAAATAAATTAAAAAAAAAAAAAAAAAAAAACACATGTGGGGTTTCACAGCATAATCCCAATGAATTCTAGGAAGACAACTCAGTATATCAAGTGGTGGGATTACTAACAGAAAAACTATAAATCTTTTTTAATAGTTAAAGTATAAAACAAGAATAACTATGACAATTTCATCAACATTCCAAAAGATAAAAAAATATAAAACTATATACAAAAACTACAAAAACGCTCAAATTCACAAGTGAATAACTATAAAAGTTTATGATGTGCAAAATATCAACCACAAAATTAGCATATTTTAAAAATACAAAAATAGAAACAAGTAAATCATGGAATAAAGGCTTCATTATTCTAACCTACCTGAGAACCATAAACACATAAAAACATGTTGGCAGAAGAGACTGAAAAAAACAGCTGTCCCTGGGAGGCTCACAGAAGACACCAGCCAAGGGAAGTCGCCTTGAAATCACTCCGCAGGGTCCCAAGCATCATACCCATGAACCTGATGCATCACGAAACAGAAGAGAATGTCGGCCAAAGTGGTTCAGAATTCACTCGCGCCTTAATGATGCATGAGAGAAAATAAATGGGGCCGGGCTGATTAACCTGTTCCACCAGGATGACCTGTGGACAGTCCGGACAGCACAGAGGTCAGACACAGACCAGGAGGCCCGAGTCCTCCTCTCAGCACCGTTACTAGAAAAGGCCTGGACCAGGCACCTTCCGGACAGCTGGGTCGGACGTGCCAGAACACCAGGGCTCAGGAAACGATGGCATCTCTCAAAACCATCCAGGTCAACAAACTCCGGTTCAGACTCGGTAAGAACTGGAATGCTCCATTCCGTCTTGATGTTACAAATAATCCTGTACCCAAATATTAAGTCCCTCCCTGAAGCACTGCTGTTACTCCGTGAGGCTGTCCACAGTCCATGGTTTTCCCGACGAGCTGCCCTCTGGGACCCCACTGCAGCCTCCTCCCTCTTCACCTGACCTCTAGGAGGCCTGCCGCAGGCTTGGCCACTTCCCCACTGTCCTCCCCACGCCTGCCCTCAATGACCGCACCCAGTTTCCACGGCAGGCCGAGGCAGCAGCTGCAGGCCTCCGTCTCTGGAAGGAAGACCGGCAGACCAGGCCTCTGCCTTTACTTCTGGAATTAGGGCTACCCCACCCCCACTGCCACTTGAACATGACAAGTATTCCAAACCCATCCTCAGTTCCCAGAGAATTCAAAACATGTTCTCCTCATGGTCGTCTTCTGACTTAAAGGCACCATCACTGCTGACTCAGCCCACTCCACTCCTGATGCCCCCCCACCCCCACCCTACAATCAGTCCTCGAATAAGCACCATCAGCTCTGCTCTGCCTTCAGTTTACTGTAAAGTTGCCCTCTCCTAGCACCTTGGTCCAAACCACCATCATCTCTCTCCCTGGAACGAGATCTTTTCAGGGATCTCCCTTCTCCCGTCCATTCTCTCTGCCATGACCTCCCGACTCAGACCAGGACCTCCACACTCCATGGGCACGTGAAGACTTTCGAAAGAGAGCATTTAGGTCCAGATGGTTTACAGGTATCGATGCCCAGTCCCTAGCTCGTTTTTCTTTCCTTTTACTGAATGGCCACCAAAGCTCTTGAGGGTGCACCCAGTGCCACCTGGCCTTCACCACATGCCACGCCACAGTGGTCTCTCTGTCACTTCCCGGAACAAAGGCTGCCTTCTTGCTCATCCTGTACTGCACTCCAGAGAGCTACAGAGGGCCGGGGCACCAAAGAAACCACTGTTTCTTCGAAAAGCCTTTCTAAAGTCAATGCGCAATAAGCCTGGCACAGAGCGTCCAGTTGTTTCCATAGAAAGAGAAGCATGACATTAGACACAGGGCACCTGGCCTAAATTCAGATGTCCTAAATTCAGTGACAGCGCAGATGGGATGGTGAGAGTGACGGCAAGTTGTGCTTAGAGATCCTGCCTTATCATAAGTTCTGAAGGATCATCGGTGAAGGACATCAGGCTGACGGAAAGCAATGGAAAGAGAAGGAAGGAGAGGCCGGAGAGAGTGGACATTCATCTCACAGGCAGAAAGCTCACAGCAAAGATCCGCACCGTCTCTAAGCACGGGGTTTCCTCAGTTTTTGCACTGGGGGCAAAAAAAGGAATCCTGGGAAATAATTCACTGGAAAACAAACCCTACCATGAACAAAGTCACGACAATGAGTCAGGAGCCAGAGCACGCCCCCTCACATGCGCCGTGGTCCATCTCAGTTACACACTTCGTGTGAGATCACAGTGGAGGCGGTGGGAGGGCCCACATGAATTTCCAGCACACCCATTTTATATCCGTAAAAGAAACATTTCTCAGAAGTAATTTAACATACATATTTTCGCAAACATTTATTCAAACTTACATTATCACTAAGTTTTACACAAAGAATAGTAGGTACTATAAATTTTTACTAAGTGCCTCTATCCACCCCTCATCAAGCACCTGTCCGCTTGCTTAGTTACTCCTATCGTGCATGGGTTAAAGTTACATTAACTTTTAAAACAATGTAATTAATCTTACTGTGATGACATAAACATATATAATATACAAACAATATACCTGATTATCATTCAAACTTCACTTCTAAGCCCCACACTTATAGTATCTCAATTGTCATTTATGTTGACTATTAATTTCCACCAGACTTTATGTCACTCTGGTCACAGTATTCATCAATGGACACATGATCTGAAATTTTATGAACTCTCTCCGTCTCAGTAAGAGAGGGATTCCAATGGCATTGTATTTCATGAATAATAATTACCAATTATAGTTTTAATTTCACTACCTAAAACAACTGTGTCTCCGCACTATTGATAAGAACAATTCTTCCTAGCCAATTTTAACACTAAGAGTACTGTAGCCAAAGACAGTAAAAAATTTAACGATCTCACTTCAATGTGTGTATCTCCAGGTGTGTATGTACACATACACATACACACAGAACTGACAGGATTGTCATCAAAATACCCTCACGTTATAAAACCATAAAATCAAATCTGTGGAGGAAATGGAAGAGACAAGAGTTCAAGAAGAAAAGCAAATATAAATTTTCTGGCAGTGAAAGGAGCGCTCAGTCACGCAACGTTTACATGGATGACAGTATCAAATCGTCATGGTACTAACATTCTACTGGATACATACTAAAAGGTGAGATAGGAGCTACTTTTACAATGTCAACTTTTCCCGTACACTAGAAATTACATCCTGTACTATCTGTACTTGAGATGAAAATGTTTGTGGTCCAAGTTAAAAATGAAACAAAAGGCGAGAGAGAGTTTGCACAAATTGTGGAGGGAGACCTCGAGCAGCAGCCCGAAGCCCGAGTGTGTCTTCCGAGTGCTGCTCGCACAAAGAACGCAAGTCCCTCGCCGGCACCTGCAGAGGCCCGCAGGACGGAGCTACTGCCCGTGACCTTCGAGCAGCCGGAAGCCCCTTCGTGCAAGGGTCACGGCCACAGCGGCCCTGCTCAGTAAAGCCCAGGCCCCAGTTTCTTCCGACTTCAGAGTCTGCACCGCACGCCCTCCACCCGGATGCCCCCTGACGACTCCTTCTCGTCATTCACGAGTCTGCTCGAGCCGCCTCAGGAGAGCACTCGGAGCTTTAGTCCATTATCTGGGGGTTACAGGCCGCTGCACTGTAATGCCTGGTGGTGTTTCTTACAGCTACACCTGAGTCTACCACGTCTCAGAGAAGGTCTTTACACAACGCTCCAGAGTCGCCTTCCACGGAAGGTCACTAACCCCTGCCATGGCCCCCATCGTCCCCCGCCTGGCTGCCAGCATGGCTCCCTCCACAGCGCCCACGGCTTTCTGAAATGGCTGATCTGCTCGCTCCCTCAGTCCCTGAGTCTCCACACGGAAGTCAGCGCCAGAAATAAGGAGCCTTTCTTTGTCTCCTCACATCTCCCCCCAGAACTTCGAAGGAGGCTGGGCCTCGGGAGGTTTTCACTAACGGGACACGCATGAGGCAGAGGGGACTCCCAGGGACCGCCCACCTTCCAGAGGCCACACACTCCCCCGGGACATGAACATACGTAACCTCATCTAGTTCACGCCTTAGGAGAGTTCTGAGAGGAAAGAGTCCTTGCCCTGCCTTCAGTTGAGTAAACTGAGCTTCAGAAGGCCAGCAGCGCGGCCAGGGCTGCGTCAGGGGAGGAAGCAGCGCTGTTCTTCGGATGCAGGGCCTGGAGCTCACGAAGCACGCGCCAGAGTTTCCCTCAGCACGACCCGCTGTCTGAGGCCGCTGACAGGGCCTCCCACTCACGACCGCATCCGATCTTCACGACAGCCGGCGTCCTGTCCTGTCACCTCAGGTCTTCAGACCACAAAGCCAGGCTCGGAGAGTGGAGGAGGTGAGCCCAAGGAAAGAAAGCTGCCGCGGGACCGCGGAGACTCCCGGGCTGCGACCCCGGAGCCCCGCACGTGCGCCGACTGAGACGGAGATTTAAAGGAACGCACACAAGGTCCCACAGCTGGATAGAGAAAAGGCTGAATTGAAAGGAGGCCAACGGTCTCTTAGTCAAATGAACCTTCCAGCCCATGATACCGTGCCACTGTCAAACGCCTGAAAGTTTACACTTGTTACAGTCTTTCTGAGATAGGATCAAGATTTTATTCGGAACGTTAGTCATGCTAATGCAACCATATGCAGAGCGGGCTAAGACACAGCTGAGATGGGACACACGAGCCTATGGCTACAGGAGCCCATGCACTCTCCTCGCTCCAGAATATGAGAAAAACCTAAGTGCACGCATGTTAGGCTTTGATCTCTACAAAGTACAATTTTATTTATGAATATTTAGTATTATTTAATAACATCTTCCTACATATGAACAAATAAGTCATTGCAAATCAGGAAGAAAACTGTTAAAGATTCCAAAAGCTCTACATCTCTAGAAGGAGAAAAACAGGATATCAAAAACAGGAAAGTCTTTCTTAGTCTATCTGTCCATGTGCTCTGCTGCTAAACAGGAACGATTTTCCTCACCAAGAGAGCACAGCACTACAATGTGTTCGCACAATGCTCACATGCAACTTCAAATAACGAACATGTAAAAACAGAAGAACAATAACAGGTTCCAACAAAAATAGCAGATGCAATTTGTATTTGACTTTACGTTGTCTCTACCAATACTTGCGGAAACGCTCAGAAGTGGGGCACCTATTTCCCACTTGCCGCTGTTCAAACCCAAACAGTAAAACTTTGGTTGAGTAGCCGAAGTCAGGTCTCTAACTCCAAACTATCATAAAATTTTAATGATATGAATTTTTATATTCTCCTTCCCTCATTGTATAAATAAAAATTTGTGAGGAAAACAAAAGATAATTATGGTATCAAAAACTCCGATAATGCTAGATTTAACAGCATGCTTATGTTGCAGTCTGCTACTAAAACAATTTGCACTGAAAATGTTAAGTAGGTATTTATCTCTATCACTACAACTATAAATAGGACAGTATAAATCAGACCACTGTGACAGTTCAAGTGGAGAGAATTCAGGAGCAGAAAGCAGAAAGACTTTCAGCAATACATGACAAATTCAATTATTTATTTAGGCTTAAATCTGGTTAAAAATGTAATTAAATTTAAAAAATGCAATCAAAGCAGATTTCTACATAGCACAAGAAGATGAGAGACAAGATTATTTTCATTACAGAGATTCTGATCTAAGCTCAAGTAAAAAGAAAAAAGAAACACACCTTCATCATGGCGGGTGACCATGTCCTAAAAGATTCTTTCATCATAGAAAAATGCACCTCCTATAACGTAACGTAACTTTAACATGGGGGAAACGAGGTCATTTTTTAAAGTAAACTGTTGTTATAAGGTAACTTTTAATTTGCGCATATAATGTAAATTGCTATGGTGAACGCACGTTGGGTCACGGAAACAACGGTAGCCGGATTCAGATGTGACCCGGCAGCCCAGGTGTTCAGGAAAAGTGCTGTTAACAGTGAGGATTGATGATCTAATCAAACTGTCACAGCCAGATCCTCGGCAGGGTGGCTGGAGGATAATATTCAGAAAGCAAGCACATGCTTAGTGTTACTTTAAATTGATGCTGACATTTTCAATTGTGAAAAGAAATTTTTTCCTAAGTAATATAGGAAACAACTCAGCTAACCTTCCGGAGGATATCAGATAATCATGGTAGGTTGTTGTGTAAAAGCTAACTTCTCAGAAATGTGAGCACATATGAAATACAAATAAGCAGCCGTTGCAGAGATTTACTATAGTAATCAACATTTTAATTACTTTCTGTTTTCTTAGATGTACAGTACCATTGCGATGAATATTCTCTCCACGTACAAACAAAGCAATATTTTTAGTCTGGTATTTGCATTTGGTGGCGAAAAATTCCCACAAGGGTACAAATAACCACGAGTCACGTGCTGATTAATCTGAGACTTCTAAAGTCACGTGTTAATTAAAGTAATTAATATGATCTTTCCTGGTAATGCTATACATTTGTCACATGGCATGCACAGAAAAACTGATTGGATAGTCAGATTTCAAACAAATGTCCAGCCCTGCAATATTAAGAGTCTTTTCTGAATCACTAAAAATGGCGATTCAAGAAAAACAGAGAGCCTAATTATTAAAACAACAGTTCCTCCCAGAAAATCGCTAGACCAGTCTACGAGTATTTGATGATTTACAAATAAGTGTGCAAAGAAGTGTTCTCCATGTAAGAGAAAAGAAGCCCACGATGGATCGTGCGGGACCCGGGCTGAACAGAGTCCGTAGCCAGGTCGGCCCCGCCCCGCAGCTCTGAAGGTGCTCGTCCTGAGTGCTGCTCCCACAGCCTCGGGGCGACCCGCTGCCCACTGTTCTTGGCAGCGCCCTGAGCTCTGAATGTGCAGCCTTGCCTCAGCAGCCAAGGACAATCAAGTGGGTTAAACTGCTTCACGTTTTCAAGACGTGTTATAAAGCATTCTTAGGAAAATTTTTTGCTCCGTCATTCCTGACCTTTTTGAAATGGTGCCCCAGTAAGTATTAATATTGATAAAAACCACATTATCCCTGTCATTCACCACTGACACACAGACCCAAGGTAACACAACACAGCTTCCCTGGTTCTTACAACATATAAATATGACAAAAGTAGAAATACTGAGCTTTCTTTTTCATATGGAATCAGAAGAAACTCAGACATTTTCTGGTAAGACTGACCCACTGCTTAAACTCTGAGCTTTAAAAATTTCTGATAACACCTAAGAAGATATCTGAGGGTTGCTTGGAAGGGGGGGTAGGGATAGGGTGGCTGGGTTGTGGACACTGGGGAGCGTATGTGCTATGGGGAGTGTTGTGAATTATGTAAGCCTGATGATTCACAGACCTGTACCCCTGGGGCAAATAATACATTATATGTTAATAAAAAAAAATCTAAGATGATGTAAAAGAAACAACATAAAACATTTCAGAAAATCAATTAAAAAGCAGTTACTATATATGAGGAAAATATTTTTCTCCCCAAAAGTAAACTCTATGTATCCTTCCTTAACAAAATATAATTAATTTTGCTGTATTCAGTTCTATAAAAAGAGAAGTCCCATGGCCCATATGCTAGACATCTTCTTTTATAAGGAGTCCAAGGGTTCGAGCCTCACCTTCCAGGAGTGGGCAGGCAGCTGCACATTTACGAACCATGGGCTGGAGGAAAAGGAGTTATTCCCACGACAGCAAAATCGCCCGTGGGAACAACCCACCGCAACCACAGTGCTTACGGAAGCCTTCTGACAACTCCACAACAACAAGGGCGCACCGAGGGCTGCCACTCACGCCACGGAGCTCAAGATTTGGGTTAAGCATTGGAATATGGGGTTTGGAGGCCTGAGAGTTAACGGTACTTTCACAGGACTTTTGCTGGTGGGAAGGAAAATGGGGCCTCGCTCTCAGGTAGCTTATCAAGGAGGTCTCAATTTTATTTTCAAAAAAAATGTATTCTCACATCCATTCCTTATTTTTCATTACTGGATTATAGAGGGCATGATACCATGAGATACATTAGGATTCCTACGCTTTGCAAAGTAAACACTTCCACCAGTAGTTGGCTGACAGCTAACCCTTTGTCAGAACAGGGACCACCAAATTCATCACTGCTCTTGAGACGACAATTTACTACTAACCTATTAAAGCTCTCCAAGGACATCAAGAGTTTGGTAACACGTGTTCACGTCACAACGAGACGATATAAAAAAATGAAATCTGAATACATTAAGTATTACCTTTTTCTCCCAATGGATGATCACTAATTGATATTTCAAACACCCTGAATATTCTTCAGTATTCTCTGTCAAAGTCTTGTTAATGAAAGGAAAGAGGGAATGAGTAACAGAAGAACCTTAGAACTGATCTGATGCAAAGCAAACTAGAAATTTCTTTGAAACCTCACATTTCCATATTTGGTTACATAAAATGGGGGTTTATTTTAGTATAAAAATGACGACTTTCTCCATCTTTCAGATATGTACAGTAACTACCATACCTGTCGGTGGGAGCGCGACAGGGAAGATAGGTCAAAGGTAACAAAAGAGGGATGCAGGTAGCACCAGTTTATACAAGCAAAAGAACTTAATAACTTAGAAAAGATTTTCACGTAGTATTGTTTTCACAGTAAAAATTTAGAAATATTATAAATGTTCACTAAGTAGCAATATCATGATACATATAAACCACAGATTATAAGGTCATTACATTATAATGCAAATTTGTATCTATAACAATATGTGCAATGATGTCTCCGATATACAAAGGAAACAAAGCCTGCCGCGAAACATTACGATCAGTAGGATTCTCGTTTATACAGAATCCTCTATGGATGTTTCTATGAATGCACAAGAGGAGGTTTCCAGTGAGAGATGTCCACAAGAGCTGTCTCTGAGCGACAAGATCCGGGATTCTATTTATTTTGGGTACTTGTATATGCTGTTTGCAATTTTAACAATAATTTATCTCAAAATTTCTTTCCAAAATAAAATGTTTCGTATTTCAAAGAGACTCGGACACGAAATGAGAAAGAAAAAGGAAAGGGCTTTATTTTTAAAGAAGAACATGTTCTTCCAGCAAGGCCACGCCTAACCGACTGTTCTGAAGTGACTGTGCATGCCGAAGACTTCGGGAGTTTACTGTTCCTACCGAGCCCACACAGACTCACATGTTATCTCTGCAGGGAGGAGGCCTGACCGAAGAGGCACAGGGAAGAACTGAAAGGTGCTCCAGGGCTGCTAGAGAGCGTGTTTCCACACGAGGCTCATGGATAAGTTGTGCATTACTCTTCCTGACACCAAGTGCAAAACCACGAAGAGACTTACGTGTGTATCTGCTATTGCGACGTGTTGGTCAAAACACCAAATCGCATCTTAACTACATCTTCGATGGGTCTGTTCTTACCAGTGTAACAGAGTCAGCTACCTTTCAGGTCCTGGCTACAACTGAGTACACTTAGGACATATGAAGTCAACACTTTAAAGCTCAGACAAATGATGTGAAAGCAAATTCTATTCAAAGTTTCACTGATACCATTAAATTCTCATCTTGATGGCCCATACTTGTGAAGCTCTAAACATATGCACGACGTAAAACAGTCAACCTGGATGTCTACAAAAGGACAGTGATGACAAAATGGAAACATAAAGGCAGTTTTATAAAATTAATTTCATAAATACTGACCAAGGATTATGATGACAAACTAGATTTCGGCTACATGATCACTCATCATATTCAAGATAGAAACACAGTTAAAAAAATAGTTGATAACTGATGATCAAGACAAAATTCATGTAACACTACAATACAGGAATTACAGGACATCACTAAAAGTATGGACTACTTATTTTCTAAGTTATTTTAATCAAAGAGCAAAGAAAGTAAGACCCAACAAAACGCTGAAGTATCGCAAGACATTTTAAATTTTTAGGAAGACTCTTTGAAACATCATCAGAACTGCATGCACACGTATGCACACGTGCGTGCACACATACATATTTTTGTGTGATGAATCTGAAAATTAACAAGCTATGTTTGAGTGACAGGTAATGGTCCTAATTATCTTGGTCCTGAAACAGTAAACGGAAATACTACCTAAAAGTTTTCTAATCAGTGACAACGTTATTAACAAATGAAATCAAGATGTCCAGCAGTCAATAAAAAACTATATACATGAGAGAAACATTTACTGTGACACTGGGCTTCCATTCCATATAGGCTATGAATTAAGTGGCTGATCCAAAATTTCAGTATGTAAAATGCTCTGAGTTAAAGAATGCTTTCAACAAGAAATGATCAAGACAGGCTATATAGGCTTCTTCCTATCACAATAACAAAAATATATATTCACATTGTGCTTTTTCATCTTCCTAAAAAAATTACTTAGGTAGGCCGTAAGATGGCTAGGAAAACATAAATTGTAGGAAGCAAGAGGTTCCAGCTCATTTCCATTAAACAAAACTCCCAGAAAGCAAGCAGAAAAGATAAAGGACCTCAATAATTGGAAAAGTTGGGGGATGAGGGAAAAATCTGAAAGTAAATAACATGGGAATACCAAAAATAACAGCGGACATAAAACAGTGATAGACTGTGAGCAAGGACGTATGTGAAACAGGCACAGGAATGCGAAACTACAACAGAAAGATGGTCTGTAGCATCAGGACCAAATTAGGCAAAGGACATCAAATTCAGAACTTGGTCACAAAACTGGATTAATTCTCTTTTGATGGAATGTGCTTTGAGCCCAGGTTATATCACAAGAGCATTTTTATTTAAGGATGTAAAAAATGTAAAGAAAGACTTTTACTCCTCTGACTCCCCTTAATGACAGAAAATCTTCTATTGTTATTGAAAGCCATCAAGTTTTTGAAAGCCATCAGTTATCAATGAAATGAATGATTCAAGACAGACTGTGGTATTTCGGGCCACAACTGAAATATAGTCAGAAAGTAACG